>NW_008594011.1:73552-90827 GCF_000691845.1 Merops nubicus | reverse complement strand
AGTGTTTGTCCTCCTGTACTCAACAGTGGTGAGGCTGCACCTCAAATACCAGCTTCAGTTATGGGCTTTTCATTACAAGAAGGACATTGAGGGGCTGGAGTATTGACAGAGAAAGGCAACAAAGCTGGGGAAGGGTCTAGAGCACAAGTCCGGTGAGGAGCAGATGAGGGACCTGGGGGTGTTGAGGCTGAAGCAAAGGAGGCTCAGGGGAGACCTTCTGGCTCTCCACAGCTCCCTGACAGGAGGCTGGAGCCAGGTGGCAGTTGGGCTCTTCTCCCAAGGAACAAGTGGCAGGGCAAGAGAAAATGGCCTCAAGTTGTGCCAAAGGAGGTTTAGGTTGGACATGAGGAACAATGTCTTCCCTGCAAAGGTTGTCCAGGGCTGTCCCAGGATGCCCAGGGCAGCAGTGGAAACCTCATCCCTAGAGGGGTTTCAAAGCTGTGGAGATGTGGTGCTAGGGACGTGTTAGTGGTGCCCTGGCAGTGCTGGGATAACAGTTGAACTTGATGATCTGAAAGGTCTCTTCCAACTAAATTCTATGATTCATGGTTTGAGGGGACAAGCAGGCCTCCTGTGGGCACAGCCACCTCTGAGATAGTCATAGGACAAATTGCCCTTCAAAGGTGTCATTTCCTCTCTGGTAGCCATAAAGGGTCTCTGAGTTCATTATTTTGGACCAGTCCCTTGAAGAAGACTGTATTGAACCTTGAACCCACTCAGCAGCTGGGCTGGCACCCACAGCACCATGTTGGTCCCCAGACCTTGGCTGCCCTGCTTCGAGATGCGGCTTCCCCTCTGGTGGCTCTAATGCAGGTGCTGCAATGCAGGCAGGGCAGGAGCTGATGGAGAACCAGCAGGAGAAGAGTTAAGGGAGCCAGGGCTTGTTGCTATCCAGGAACCCAAGCTACCTCACCTCCCAGGATAACCATCAGCCAGCCCTTCCTCAAGCGCTTTTTTGGCAGGCTGCGTTGTCAGAAAACCACCTGTTACTTGGGAGGGATTCAAACGCATAATGAATTAAAAAAGCATATTGTGTGTTACTATCTATCCCCCAGACAGATGTGTTCTTTAAGTGTGGTTATGATCTGTGCTGTTAATTTTAAACAACATATGATCAAAGATCACGTCTGGCTTTGTGTTTTGCTTCCTTTCAGGTTCTGCCTTGTGTGTCCATGCCAGACAGTTGTGGTTTCTGTCATATGGCAGGAAAAGCTTATTTTACGTGCTGCCTAAATTGATCTTTTATAGCACATTAAAACAGCCCATCAGAATTAAGTTATTGCGTTGTTTATAAGAAGGGAATCGCAGCTGTGGAAAAGAGGGCACCACACAAAGCGGTTTTTAGGCACACCTACCCCCTTTGCTAAGGATCTTCAGCCATTTTAAAGACAGCAGCAGGCTGAAATATATAAACCACATCACCGCTCCTGTGGGAAGGCTGGAAAACTGTTGGAAATGGCAGTGCTGCCAACCAATCAGTCCAAAAGCACCAGCCGGGTCCTCGGCAGACAGGGAGACACACTTAACAGATCTTGAGGTTGTTTTGTTTTGTTTTTAAATAATACAGTTCAGTTTCCTTTTATTTTCTCCCTGGCCTGAGCCGTCAAGCTTTGCAGCCCAACTAGACTACCTAGACATCTGTCCCAAAGAATAGGTAAGCAAATAAACAGAGCAAAAAAAGAGGAAGGGCAGCCCCCTGTGATTGCCCAGCAATACGAGGTGAGGCTTTAACGCAGAGGCAACGCAAGTCTTCTTCTCTGGGGAGATTCCAAACCCACCTGGACATGATCCTGGGCACCCTGCTCTGGGTGACTCTGCTGGAGCAGGGGTGTTGGACTAGATGATCTCCAGAGGCCCCTTCCAACCCTGTCACTCTGTGATTTGAAGATGGTGGGCAAAATCACAGGCAGCTGCCAGGCTTTCACCACCCTCCTGGGGAGGGAACAACCCTCTGACTGAACGAGCGAGCTACTCAGTCCCCTTACAGGACTCAGTCATCTCTTCTACCAGGTGTGCTGGGAAGGCTGCTCTGACTCAGGGCCAAGGGTGGTCTGCTCCTGCTCTACTCAGCTCTGGAGTCCTGAGCACAAGAAAGATGTGAACCTGTTGAAGAAGGTCCAGAGGAGGCCACCAAAACGATCAGAGGGCTGGAACCTCTCTGCTGTGAAGACAGGCCGAAAGAGTTGGGGTTGTTCAGCCTGGAGAAGAGAAGGCTCTGGGGGGACCTTGTTACAGCCTTTCAGTACTTCAAGGGGGCTTATAACAAAGATGGGGACAAGGGATGATGGTTTTAAACTAAAAGAGGGAGATTTAGACTGGATATCAGGAAGAATTTTTTTTATGGTGAGGGTGGCAAGAGCCTGGTCTAGGTTGTTCAGAGAGGTGGTCAATGCCCCATCCCTGCAAACACTGCAGGATAGGTTGGACGGGGCTCTGAGCAACCTGCTCTGGTTGCAGATGTCCCTGCTCCCTGCAGGGGGGTTGGACTAGATGACCCTGAAAGGCCCCTTCCCACACAAACCATTCTAGGATTCTGCCTATCTCACTGATTCACCCTGTGTCCCCTTCCCAGCCTTTTCAGCTGCTGAGGAACCGTATTCCGGTTGTTGCATGGGGTTGGAGAAGGTTTCCGGCCCCTCCAGCACCACCCAGAGCAGATCCATGAGCCAAGGCAGGGCGGGCTGCTGCTGTCAGAATACCTGAGAATGCCCTTGCCCACCCACACAAGCAGCACTGAACAGAAGAGAACGAGGGGTAAGAGGGGATTGTCTGAGAGAAGAGACTAGAGCTGAGGAGATGATTTTAAAGAACACAAACTCATTTCATATGGCCGAGTGCTGGCAACGCCAGGAGAAATTCATGGATTATGTTGCACCAGAGGTCAGAATATAATTGTCCCTTCTGGCCCTTAAAACCTGTGAATGCATAGAGGAACCTTGAGATGACCAGATTCCTCAGGAATTTGATTCCTGGGGTTTATTTATTTATTTTCTTACCAGCTGCCAGACACAGCATGCTCCAAGACAAATAAGGAGGTGGTAGCTATGGTGGTGAGCCTATCAGTAGTGCTAATCTTTTGCAGGGCTTCCTGGCAGAATTTCTATATCTCCCTCAGAGGAGACAAGGTCAAGGGATATAAGACAGTTTCATCTTAAAAAAACCTGAGAAACGTGGGGCTGTTTCAGACGTGAGTAGATGCTATGGAGAACAAGGGAGAACTAAGCAACTTAGTGCATGAGCATTCTCCGAGCAGATTTTTTTCTATACAGCATTTTCCCAACCCCCATATTAAATAGCTCCGTTGTCCTTGCAAAGGGCCAAAGATCTAAAGATAGCTCCACTAATTGCTACTTCCCTTTGTCCCTTAGCTCTACAGATTTCTATCTTCTCTATTATTAC
Organism: Merops nubicus; assembly: GCF_000691845.1. Lineage (NCBI taxonomy): Eukaryota > Metazoa > Chordata > Aves > Coraciiformes > Meropidae > Merops > Merops nubicus. The sequence goes on along the minus strand of NW_008594011.1, from coordinate 87,428 downwards.
TTCATCATTTTAATTGCGCAAGAAGCTTTTATGCATCACAGTATTAATTAGAATAAAATAATAATGGTGCAAAGCATAAAAAGAAACAGTTGTTAGTATCTAGGTAGGATCACTTTTAGAGTAGGTACCTTGCCACCGAGCACTAGCCAACGCTTCTGGCTGCACATGCTCATCATGGGCAGCCTCATTCTGCAAACCAGGGACCGTCCCATGACCTGTGCTCACACCAGGAGGCCATACCCACCAAGAGTGTTGCTGTCTGCTGACACCTGCACTGAAGAAAGCAGACAATAATCAGTAAAAAGGGTCTGTTCCAGCCCTGAAACAACCTAGAAAGAGAAAGCTTAGAAAGTTAAAGATGACTTACGGCCACTGTCACCTTCTCCATGCCCCTGGAGGTCCAGGACATGGTCTACACTATAACTGATATCCACATGGGGAAGCAACTTGGAAACATCTGACCCTCCAATACTAGGCACAGACATTCAAGCAGACCAATTTACCAGTGTCATTCATTTGCACTTTTCAACTTAATGATACCTTACAGGGAAGGAAAATTCAAATTAAAAATTGAAGCTATTAATATATCTTTGAAAATGGTAAGGGAACAAGATTAAGACCAATAGGAGGCCACTAATCTTGGCATACTTCTGACTTGCACCCTTTAAATCATTATAATACCTTGTTCAAATTCAAGCATAAATAGGAATTTTTATGAGGGCATCAGTGCTCCTGCTGCATCAAAAGCCATATTACATTTTATGATTCCTAGAGCTGAGAAAACTCATTCCCAAAATAGGTGGCCTCCTTGCCAGATGACCCCGACACAGGTGACAAAATAACACTACGTTGAATAATACGTCTGTACAAAGTGAAATACAAAGGCAGAAGAAGAACTTTTCTCCTGCACCTTCTGGGAGGGTTCAAAGGGGCTCACAAGGTAAGTAAGATGCATTTAGCAATTTTTCTAGGGGAGATACAGTTTATTGCAGAGTAACCACATCCTCTCCCTTCGGCTGCTTCTCCTTCCTGGTGACTGGTTGCAACTCACCAACAAGTGACAAGCAAAAGCCAAGGACAGGCAGCGGGAGGGAACTGTTCCCAACCAACTCACTGCATCTTTCCCTTCCTTTCTTCCCCCTCCATCCTGCCTGTCTGATGTCTCTGTGAACACCTGTCTTCCCGGAAGGGAGCAGGGGACCCAAACAAACCCTGAAGCATTCCCAAATTTTCTAGCAGGGAAAAAAAAACAAAACAAAACAAACAAAAAAAACCCAAACTATTCTCCAGAGATCAAACCTTTGGTGAATCATTTTCCATCACTCTGACATGTCAAATACTCCAGTGATTCACCAGTCATGGAGCTCTGATTCACCTGCAGTAAACAGAGCTGATTGCTTCCCAGAAGCAGGGTGGTTTGCATCACTCTTGAAAGGCTCCACTTCCTCCACGCAGCCCTGAGCTCCTCACCTCCTCACCACACACCACCACCACCACTGCTCCCCTGCCACAGCAGCAGCCAGGGCAAAAACAAGGAGCCAAAAAATCCCAGGCCACCAGTTTTACTCTGAGGGGCTGAGAGGGAAGACAGCCTCGGGTAAAAGAACAGCACAAGGAGAAGTTAGGAGGGCTTGTGAATCTTCCCTTGTTCCTGTCTAAGCATGAAAAAGGAAAGGACAGCAAAGAAGGGGCAGAAGGGTTTTGGTATTTGTTTGTGGCTCTCATTGGTTGCATCTCCTGCCAACAACGGGACGTAGTTTCTCCAAGAGGGAGCACCAGAAATAGAACTGACATTACATCTAATGAGCTTTTTGGTGGCATATTCATTAAGCTTGTAGAAAGCGTAAAGAAATGCAGGAAGCTTAGTCTTGGAAAGCCTCCAACTGGACCCCTTTGACTCATTAAAGGAGGGAGTAAAATGAACTATGCCCCAGGGCAATCATAAAAGGATAAGCAGGAAAGCAGGAAAGGGTCAATTCATTAAGGACCGGGGGACCCTGGGGGACCCTGGTGGTCCCGGCTGGGCAGTAATGTGGGGATGGGGCCATGGGATGGCCAGGGCCTGCTGGAGCCATCTGGGATGTCCACTCGTCCTTGGCATGCTGGCGGAGCTACTGGTGTTTTATTCTGCATGGGCCACAAAAGGGACCTCAGAAAACCATAGCTTTAACCAGGAGGTGCTGCCTGCCCCCCAAAATTGCCATGAGTTCCCCATCCACCGCCACCGGTGTTTCGGTCTCCATCTCCAGCTTGAACTGGTCTTCCTCCTTGCTGAGGGGAGGGGGAAGGGGGGAAAAGTCTCACAGACCCTCCTGAGCCTCGCAGGGGCAGGGGGAGGGGCGGGGGAGGCAAACTCAATTGAGCAGCTTCACGGGGGGCCCCAGATTTGCTCAAACCAGTCACGCCAGCTGCAGCCCAGCCATGATGAGAAAGGAGGGGAGACAGTGCGGCAACAGCTTCCACGACCCCAAGGGAGGAGGAGGAGGAGGAGGAGGCCCAGGCTGCTAAACTGACACCAGGCAAAAGTTGGCCACGTTTTCCCTCAGCCACGGAGGAATAACGCAGGCAAGTCAGATGTGACCGTGCTATGGGAGCCAGCAGAAAATAAAAACAAGTGACAGATGACTCTTGAGGACTTTTGCATGGGGTAGGGGGGGAGAGAGGGCGAGGAGGGAGGGAGAGACCTGCAAATACTGGGGGAAGGGCAGAGCGCAGCCCAGGAGCCTTCTGCAGCGGCAGATGGAGAGGGAAGCTACTGCTGATTCCTGCAGAGTCAGGGAAGGAGAGAGACAGCATCGCATCGAGGTGATCCCTTGCATAGGGAATGAAGGCGCAGAACAAAGAAGGGGTTTGGGGGAGAGGGAGCGGGAGCCCCCACACGTGACCCCCAAAGCCAGGGTGTCCTGGGGTGTTGTGGTGGTGGGCAAGGCTGCACCAGAGCTCGGGCACAGCCAGCCGAGGCTGCTGGAGGACAGGGTCAGTGCAAGAGGTTCAGGGGAGACACGGGTGCCGTTACTGAGGGGTGTAGCTCAGGAAGACCCCACAGAAGATACAAATCCTCAGGCCGGGCCCCGAGCACATGGTAGGAAGGGAAATCTAAATTCCCCTGCTCTGAGCTCGGGGGTCTCCTCTAACCTGCTGCAGGACAGAGCTGGCGCCCAGGTCCCGGCTGTGGTGGTGATGGTTATGACAGCCGTTCTCACCGTGATTGGCACCTCCCGGCTGGATCCAGGTCACTGCTAGGACATGGCTTTTCATCAGAACAGCCGAGAGCCTGGCAATGACCACAGGCCATGGCTAATTAAGGGAGGACCCGGTGCCCCTGTGCGGGTGGGTAATCAGGGCTGATGCTGAGCTGGTGGAGCAATCCTGACCCCAGCACCCTTGCGTGCGGGGAGGACATACCTGGTCCCAGCACGCCAGGCCACCTGTCACTCTCGCTGCTGTCACACCAGAGCAACAGCACCACCTCCTCTCACACAGATCATAGGATCATAGAATAATTTTGGTTGGAAGAGACCTTTAAGATCATCAAGTCCAACCATTAACCCACCACTGCCAGGTCACCACTAAACCATGTCCCTCAGCACCACATCTCCACAGTTTTTAAACCCCTCCAAGGGATGAGGACTCCACCACTGCCAGGGACCCCTATGAATATCAGTGTGTCCTACTTCACATACGTTTTGGAGAGCACCTGCCCATGGTCTCAGTTTGGCTAAACAGTGTATCAATAATGGTCAGTTTCTGCCACAAATAAAAACAGAAATAAATCTTCCTTGAAAATCAAGGAAAACAGTGTTGTTCCAAAGGTATCTTTTAGTCCTGTGTTCCAGCACTTCTGTCCAGATCCTTTCCTAGTGCTCTCACTTAACTTCCCATCACTGAATGATAGAGCCTGAGTTCCTCCTCATGGAAAATGGGCCTCTGGGCCTCCTCCAAACAGCCACAAACACCACCCGTTTACTTTTGCCATCCGGCTACTACCTCCCAGCCGCACTACTTTGTGTTCTGATGTGGCCAAACTCTTCCCAGTTCAACACCACCTGCACCTTATGGAGGGGTTGTGTGTCTCTCCAAAGCAGTATATGAGCTTCCTGCAATGGGGTTCAATGTCACTGATGAGCTCTCCCTTGTTTTGGCCAAATGTTCCACTTTGTTCCAGCTTAGAATGACAAGACAGTTGGAAATCTTGACTTCTCTTACAGCATCCAGGTGTGCCTCTTTTGTTCTGTGTCCATGCAGGCCCTGCTCAGCTTTCCATCTAGAGATAAGAGAGAACAAACTATCGACATCTGGTAACAGGAATGTGTGGGGACATCACATGTTTCTCTCCCAGTGAACAGAGGTAAGAAGTTTGACTCCCTAAACATCTTCTGATGTACCAGACACCTTCTGTGGCTTCCTGCCAGAGGGGAAGAGGGAAGCTCAATCCCCGTACCCATTTTTTTCTCAGGCTAAACCTCTGCCTTTCCATCAGTTTCTCCCAGTTACCGTGGTTTAGAACTTAGATATTAAGCCCTACACCCGAAAACAGTTTTGTAGAATATTCAGTGCAACTGGAGCCTGGCCTTAGCAGACGTCGCTTGGCACAAGATAATTAAATAATGCCAATAACGACGTTTAGTTTTGTCTGTGATTGTGGGTGAACAGCTAAAGACCCAGCAGAGACTCACTGCCTCGCACATGAGACGTGCTTTCCACTGCAACTTTTCTGAAGTGTACTTTAAAGAATTTTTTTTCTTTTATTTTTTTCCAAACTGCTGTGAAAAAAAGGTAAGCTCCGTGTAATGGAGTCGGCATTTCACTCTGATCTGTAACTGCCTAATCCAGGCCAGGACTTGGAGAAACCCTTTACAGTGACACTGGGCACCCACTGTGAGAGTCAGTCTGGGAGCTAGACAGCTAGGAAAAACCACAGCTTTGGTCTGTGTCCAGCAGCCTAAATAAAAAGTTTCCTTTGCATGCTTTGCATTCATCACAAAAGGGTGCTAGCTATCTCTTTTATACACTAAATATGCACCGTCACAGGAACGTACCACATTCAGGTCACACTGGTAAAAGCTTGGGCACGGGACGTTGGAAGTGGGGTATTGTAATTATGTTATCTCAGATGAATTCCTCCTTTTTATGACTCACAGCGTTCAAGCAGAAATGTCAATCCCAACATACAAAGAGCATGTGTTGCTTTCTCCCCAGCCCAGTAAAACATCATACAGCTGGCTTTAAAAATAATGAGTAAGGTATAAATAAATGCATTTATGTATATCGGCGTATGTATGGAATTGTGATTGTGCCTTTATTTTACATTTTCCATCTGCACTTTGATGATATTCAACGTCATTTTCACAAATGTAAGGGTGCCAAAACAGATTTTTCTGTTATTCACAGGACTCCAGAGGCTCAGGATTAAGTAAAGCATCAAATATTACAAGTTCAGGGTGAACTGCAAGGACTGCCAACACCATTACTATCTTTGAAGATAAATGACACACATTAAGCCAGAAAAAAAAATGCAACTTGAAAGCACAACTCACCTGTAATACCTCTGCGTTCATATCACTAGGAATTTAACTGCTGCATCTCCTGACTTCAGTATGAATGGTGCTTTTCTAATAGCTTCCTATGCACTCAGTCTTCGTGGTGCTGTTTAAGAAAAAGAGAAGAAAAGAGAGGGAATTGAGCACTGAAGTTCAGCACTCTCCGAGGGGAATCCGGTGGGGAGCAGCGAATTTTGAGCGGTGCTAATTCCCATGCTGCTAATTGGACTGAGGCCATTTCCTGCATGCTGAAGTCAAACAGGACAGGAGCATATGGGCTTTCAGAGAGAGAGCTGGGCCTTTGCAACGGGAAAGAAAACACACATTAAGAGAAAAAAAAGCACCCTAGAATCCTCACAGAACATTGGTGATTGCAGAGAAATTACAGCCAAATTACAAACCTAAAAGCTCTACGCACAGATGCTGCTCCTATTGCTTCTGGGAGGATTGCACCTTTGAAGAGATGGTGCTTGTTCCTTGGGGATATGCCATTTTCAGCGCCCAATAATCCCCCTTGGCCCTGCTGTTAAAATAGGATCGGGTTTTGTTTGTTGTCTTTATTAATTTTTAATTATTGTTCACTTTCTCTGCAATTCCTATAGGTTTCAATGGCAGGATGAGACCTTCCTTTGGCAAGCTTTTCTGAGAGCAGCCTGGTCAGCCTCTCAGGCCTGAAGGAGGGTTGTGTCTCCCATAATGTCACCAAGGGGACAGACCTGTCCTATGAGGCTGAAAGTCTTAGCAGATTGTGTCAGCCAGCCAAAGAGTCTTTTTTTTCAGCTGCTTCATATACAGCCAAGCAAAACATGTATCGGCAATGGGAACCAGAACAGGACAAGTTTCAAACACTTGTCTTTAAATGCACCTTTAAATGTCTTTAAATTCAAGCACAAAAGACCCACAGGGCTTGCAAAATGGGCTTGGGACAGGCATAGGGAGGTGATGCTTCAGGGATGTGACAAAGCAGGGATCCTGGGTGCCAGAAGGATGCTCCTGGAGGAGATGTTGATTAGCTCACTTGCCTGTATCTTCCTGCAAAGAAACTGGTGTGGAGCAGGGTCAAAACCAGGGCACTGACAGAGCATCATTCTGATCCAATGTGGCAAGGATGATGATGGTCCAAAAGAGTCGATTTTCTTCTATTAGCTGCTAATCAAAGGTGTCTCTTTTACTTTGTTTGCCAGTTTATTCTCCTTACAGCAATCCCTCCCACACAAAATCAAAACCAAATCCAAATCCAAAACAGATAGGCTGAAGGTGCTGTGCAGGGACCGAGCATCCTTAGAGGAGCAGACCTGCTGCATCCTGCTGCCACGTACTGCCTGGTTTTGCTGCTGGTGGGGCTCCCTCGGTGGCTGTCACACCTCCTCTGCCCTCAGAAAGCTGCTGGGAGAGCAGACAAAGGACGAGAGCAGCACAGCTGGAGCTGCTGGAAGCTGCACGTTGGGTTTGTGCTCGCCCAACACCCCTCTTCCGTAGGAAGCGTCTTTCCTGCCGCCCTGTGAGTTCAGCTCTTCAGTCTCCCTTGTGTTTATGGCTTGTCATCCTTTTTTAAGACATTACTGCAGAATTCTTATGGCTTTTTTTTAGAAATATTATCACTGTTTTGGGCTGGTTTAGCTGCCACAGACCGTACATCTTCATTGCTGGCTATGCCCACAAAATGCAAACACTTGGCCTGCCTTGATGCCCCCACTTGTTTGTGTCCCAGGGCAGAAGAGCCCTCCTGGAGCACACGGACACCAGAACAGCAGAGAAGGGGTTAACGAAGGGTTTAATACCAAGAGGCCACAAAGCAAAGCCCAAGTTAGGGCCAGCTGCACCCCTCCCCCTGGCCTCCATCCTGCTGCAGGAGCCTTGGCAGCACTGCATCACTCAAGTGCTTCTTTCCCCACTGAGCTCCTGCCCCACTTGTGTGATGTAAAGCAATCCTTTTGTTTCCTCTTTAAGACATTAGCCTCAGGGGCCATTACAGGGAAGAAAGGTAGCTGGGGCTCTTTTATCTGAAGGAATCCATTGGGGGGGGTCCTTTCCTTCCTCCAGACCTAGGGAGCAGCTCCTGCTTTTGCTGCTCCAAGGACATCTCACTGCATCATGGCCAACTCCTCCTTGCTCCAAGGACATCTCCTCACTGCACCATGGCCACCACCTCCCTGCTCCAGGGACATCTCCCTTACTGCACCATGGCCACCTCCTTGCAGCTCATGGCCAGCTTCTGATGCTGCTCCAAAACTGGATCAAATGCAGCATCACCATGCAGAAAGCATGACCCTGCTGCTCAGGGCCACCCCAAGTGAAATGAAAACGAGGACGTGTTTTTAAATGCACCTCAGTGTAGGACTGTCTTTCTCTTTGCTGACATTTCGGGTAGCTGGGGGGCATTTAGAGTTCTGGCATGTCTCTGTGGCTGCAGAAAGCCAAAACTCATACTTGCTTTGTTTATTCTTGCACTGAAAGCAGCAGTTCCTGTGCATTCACACGACTCTGGGATCTGCAGCTTTAAATAACCCCAGATATCATCAGACTCTTAATAAATTTGAAACCATTGAAATAATAATCATAATGAAATAATAAAAAAAATGACAGGGAAACTAATTGGGTAGCATGGGGAGAGGCTCTTTTTGAGGGTAGCCTTTGCACTTTCCCAAATCATGAATCTCAGAACAAACATTTGCTCTGTACAGTGCATGTCACGGAGACCAACAAGTTCCAGTGAGATGTTAACAGCAGATACCAGCCTGCCCTGCTTACACTCCAGCCTCACCAGAGACCAAGCAGCCGTGGTCAGCCCAGAGCCAAACCAAGCAATCCACCCAGCTCAAGGGCAGGGTCTGTTTGCCCAGGCTTGGTGTTAACTCCTAACACCATTATGTGGCTTTACCGCAGATAGGAGCTGGCTTGTACGTCAGTGATTCACCACAAGCAGGGTGAGGACACCAATATAATCTTAGCTAAACACAGTCTTCAGCATAAAAGATGCAGATCAGGGTGGAAAAGGTGCCAGCCTGCCTCACTCCTGCTAGAGCTGTGAGGGACAGGATGTTTTCAAAAGCCCTGTTCAGACCTGCCTTCATCCATGCATGGGGAAGCGCCTCTGAAAGCCTGCCCCCCCGGACAAAAGTCGTGATGGGCATCACTGACTAGCCAAAAATAGAGGGAATAAATGAGAGCAGCTGCCAGGGCCGTGGTGGGAATATGCATGTGAGAGGAAATATGTAGAATCATAAAATTTTTTGATTGGAAGAGACCCTCAAGAGCATCAAGTCCAACCATTAACCCAGCACTGCCAGGGCACCACTAAGCTGGTGGCAATGAAGCTGGTGGGGGGTCTAGAGCAGAATTCTTCTGAGGAGCGGCTGAGGGACCTGGGGGTGTTGAGCCTGGAGCAGAGGAGGCCCAGGGGAGACCTGGCTCTCGATAACTCCCTGAAAGGAGGCTGGAGCCAGGTGGGGATCAGGCTTTTCTCCCAAGGAACAAATGGCAGGACAAGAGGAAACAGTCTCAAGTTGTGCCAGGGAAGGTTTAGGTTGGACATGAGGAACAATATCTTCCCTGCAAGGGTTGTCCAGGCCTGGCCCAGGCTGCCCAGGGCAGTGGTGGAGTCCCCATCCCTGGAGGGGTTTCCAAGCTGTGGAGATGTGGTGTTGAGGGACATGGGCTAGTGGTGACCTGGCAGTGCTGGGATAACTTGATGGCCTTAAAGGTCTTTTCCAACCTAAATGATTCTATGATTCTGTGATTGATGGTGCCATTATGTGGGTGTCTGCTGACAGAGCAGAGGTACACCAGCCAGCTCCCAGGGAGCTACATCTGGTGCTAGATGCTGCATAGGTGTCTTGCTCATCCAAGACTCATGTTCCCAGCAGGGCTGGTGAGCAAGCAGAGGTTTATAGCCTCCAGCCAGTGAGGCCAGCTCCTCAGGCCTGCCCAGGGTAGCTCTGCACAGCATCGTGCTCGGCTGTGTAGGTATGTGTTCCTTGATCCGTGCAAGGCAGGGTGATAAGAGCCAGGGGGAACTGCAAGAGATCATGTTTGGCCTCCACTTCATACAAATTAAACAGGTCATCTCTGGGTGTATTGCAAACAAGGCTCATCTTTCTCTACCCAGAGAGTTACTGCCAACATCGAGAAACTGTCCTAACAAAGAGCTCCTGTGAGATGGTGGAGGGCTGTGATGGAAATCCGACCATTTGAGATGTGATTGACTGGACAAAACATTGAAAATATGATGGCTCTGAAGCTGCCAGAAAAATACATCAGAGCTGATCTCATCTATGACAAGTGTATTATGTACTTATGGATGGATCTATACAAAACCCCACATCTGACCCAAGGTCACAGGCATAAAACAGTGGGAGTCACTGTAAACACAGTTATAATTATTTGGGAATTTCTTCCCTCCTTTCCATTCATTAAAGAAAATTATTTTGTTTCTCTTTCCACTCCTTTACTCATGAAGAACTTGAGCTGCAACTGATAAAGGTCTGCAGAACTTTCTGGGTTCGGGGTCAGAGTTAAAAATTCGAACCACTCACTGGCAGGAACCAGCTCTGCCGAGATGTGGAGGAAACAAAATCCTTGTCCTTGGGGGCTGCTTCTGTCTCACTGGTGTGGAAAAGGAGCAATGGTAATGGTGATGTTTCTGGCAGCCCTGGGGGCAAGACTCCAGAGGCAGGAAGGTTGTTGCTCAGCCCTATCTCCAGCCACTGCAATGATTGGAGCTGGACTGCCTTGACCTAGACTTCATGTCTTTCATTTCTCCTCCACTGGGAGATGGCTTTCCAAAGCCTCAGACATCTGCTGCTGCAGACATTGGCTGCAGTGCTGGTAGCGGGGCTGGCACCGGTTCAAGAAGGGACTGCAACATTTTATTGTGCCAGTGCTGTTTTGCTGAATCCTACCCTAGAGGCCAGGAGGATGGGCAGATAAGGAGGAGATAGGTGGATCTGGTCTTCCACATCTCTGTGGCTCAGGGGGGCTCCACTCCAGTAGGTGCTGCAGTCGAAGGACCGGTCTCCAACAAGAAGAGCACTCTGTTTGCCCTTGACAAGTGGCTGCATGAGGGGGACACACCACTATGGAGGGGGGAGAGGACATTTCCCTTGGCTTGGCTGGGGAGGGAGGGGGAAAAAGTCCTCCTGGCAGGCAGGAAGGTAGGCAGGGTACCTGTTGGAAGAGCTCCAGGAAAGTTCCCAGTTATGCAGGGAGTCAAGAATGTGTTGAGTCAAAGCGTACCAGGAAATAGATGTGGTGGGCAGAGAGGGAGGTGTCTGCATCTACCTTGCCCTCTGAAATACTTTCAATATATTTCAGAGCAACTACCCTGAAAGGCTAAGAAACTCCCTGCAAACAGCCATATGGTCCCCAGGGCAGCAGTGCCCTCAGCCACGAGTCATTTGTCAGCACGGGAACAAGCAATGGCCATAACTCGAGCCATGGACTCCCCCCTAATTCAAGAAGGGAGATTTTTCCTAGCAGAGTCTTGACAAGCTCCCCAAGCCACCCCACAGACCTGGGTTAATCCACAGCCTCCCATTGCTCCCTCGCTTAATGCCAGGACCGAGCCCTCACCTTTCGTGGGCGTTTCCTCAGCGCTGACCAGATAAAACCCGAGGTGCCTATGAGATGGAGCTGTGAAGCCCACATCTAGGATCAAAGCCTCTGCAGCCATGAGGAGGAGGAGGGCTGGGGCTGTAAGAGCTCATCTGTGAAGAGTGCTTGTGCTCGCAGCTGGGGTTTGAGCACTGCATGGCCAAAAACTCACGCATGCAAGGAGAGGTGGAGAAGGACCCAGTACAGGAGCAGCACTACCAAGCCTTCATGTGCCCTGGGGATTGCTCCACGCTGAAAGAAAACAATAAATAGCAGGCTCCTGGAGCCAGGTGGGTGGTTTGGGGTGCCCAGGTGGTGCCCAGCTCCACGCTCCGCAGGCAGGAGCTACCGCCTGCCACGGTAGCAAATTAATGCCCCCCCTTCCCCTCCTCCCTGCTTCCCACCCGTCCCTCGCACCAGCTCGGTGGTGAGGGAGGGGGCTGGGGGTGCCCCCAGGAGTGCGGGGACACAGGTGCCCATCACCTGCTCCCAGCACCACACGAGGGACAGGAGATGGGGCAGGTGGCGTCACCCCCTCACCCTCTGCCTGCTCGTGGGAGGGCCTGCGCCAGCAGAAGGAAAAATGTGCTTCTAAAACCCACAGCCAATTGCAAGCAGAGTCCTTGAAATCACTTGAAATCCTTTAAAAAAAAAAAAAAATGAAAGGGAACAGAGCTGTGCAGTGGTCCAGGTGGGAAGCAGCAGGAGAGCAACCTCAGGGTCAGGAAACCGTGGTGGCAGGAGATGGACTGACCTGCCAAGACTGTGTGGTGGGCACCACCTCAGCAGTGCCATACCCTCTGCCAACTCTCCCACAGCTGCAGGGCCCCTATGTCCCCAAAAGCCACCTCACTTCACCCCATATGCACCAGCCAGGAGCAAGAAGGGCTCATCCTCCATCCCTCATCCTCCATCCCATCACTGTGAGCCATGGCAGGTTCCAAAGCCAAAACCTCACTGGTTCCCCGCAACCCTCCACTTCTCCCTTTCCAACTTCAGGCTCCTTTTCCTTTTGGCTATAAACCCGACCCGAAATGGAGTTCAGGGAGGCCTGGGCTTTTCCTTTTAAACAGATGAAGCGAGGGGTGCTGCGGGGGAGGGGTGGCTATAATTGGATCACTTACTGTGTGACTAATCACAGCCGCCGGTAACCACAGTGACTGTGGTTTTAACCTTACTTGGCCATTTGCAAACCGCCCGGGTGACCCAGCCATCTGCAGCGGGGCGGGCAGGCGGCCGCGGACACGCAGCCCTGCACCCCTCACTGACCACCCCACGGGTGGGGTGGGGGCAAGGGGGCCTCCGGGCTGGTCCTTTCCCTGTCTCAGTGCAGGTGGCCTCTCAGATGGGTGCAAGGAGGTTGGGAGCATGGCCACAGAGCGGACAGGACCAGTGGCTCACAGTGGGGATGGGCTTTGGCTGAAAATCCACCTCCAAATCCAAGACTGGGGGGTTGCTGAGAGGCACGGTTCAGTCTTGACCCATTGGATAAGTCCACGTAGCTCTGTGGCTCCGTGTCTGGATGTGACTGGTGGCAACCACGCTTGCTGCAGAGGTGGCATCTGCCCGTCCACATCTTGCCCTGGTGCGTCTATTTCTGGCAAGGAAGCAACAGCTAGATTAGGGATGACAGAGCAGATTAAGTTTTGATTCTTATTTATTTGAGTAAGAACAATCCTTAAAAGCCATTATTAACCTCCTTACCTTTAATCAGCCAATTGCTGGGAGTCCCGGGCGTCCTGCTTTTACCGGGTGACCTGGTGAACCTGAGTGTGGCTCAGGGCAGCGGCACGTGGGCTGCCACCACCGCTGCTCATCAGGAAGCTGCAATGTGGTGAGGTGCGTGTCAGGGCGTTCTCCTTTCTCCGTAAGAAATTCCAGGTGAGGTTGTGGAACCCCCACCTGCCCCGTGAGGCAAACAGAGCCGCCCGAGGGCGGCTGCTCTCGCTCATTTTGAGCCCAGCGTTCCATTTCTCGAAACGAGGACGGAAGGAAGCAACAAATGGGAAGGAAACGGGTCTGCTTGTGAAATCCAAAACCGGATCGGTAAGAAAAACATCATAAATTATGGATCCCCTGGAGCCGCCGGCAGCCTGTCCCCGTGCATGATCTGTCTCCATTGTACTTTTCAGTGTGGGTGAAACCGTTGTAAACTAAGACAGGGCAAGCTTTTTGTGCCGAGGAAGGCTGCTGGAAGAGCCCTTTGCCTTCCAGCACAAACAGCCCATTGCCAACCAAATGTTTCGTGTAACCGATAGCGGCCCCAGTGGAGAGTCAAGCCCTTGAAGAGGGTGAAGGGGAACGAGAGCTTCAGCTGATCCTGCTCACTGGAGCTTAGCACCGGTGGACACACCAGCTGCGAGGACGGGGACGGGGCACAAGGCTGCCCATTGTTCCCGGCACGCTGCTGGAGAAGACAACCGGATTAGGGCTGTGGAGAGGCAGCGGGACACCCGTGCTGGGGAACCGAGGGGGCTGCTCCCGGCCCCCTGCCCCCAGGCCCCGGGGGTGAGCTGGGGAGCGCCCATGGTTCACCCCAGCTGGAGCAGCAGCAGTTTAGGGTGTGGGGAGGGGGGATTTGTCAGCCCCGCCCTGCTGCCCCAGCCAGCCTCGGATGCCAGATGCAGGCGGGCAGGGGGAGGAGGGGAACGGGAGCAGAGAACGAACTCAAGGTCAAACAGCGAGGGGAGGGGGAGGAAAAGGAGGTGGCGGGGAGGGGAGGAAGGGTGTCCCCCCACGCAGGC
>NW_008594011.1:72898-73467 GCF_000691845.1 Merops nubicus | reverse complement strand
ACAAATGGGAGGCCGAGGGGAGGCAGAAAAAAAAACAACCCAACCACCACCACCAACCCACCACCAGCCACCCAACCCTATTTTGCTCATTCTCTTTCTTCAAAGAGCAGATGTGCCGCGGCCTGCAAACGGAGGGGGACACTCCCTCGCTGTTAGCTAATTTGGGCTGACACGCCAGGTTTGTGCGGATCGAAAGGAGAAGTTTAGTAACCAGCCACTGACATTAGCCAGCACACCTCGTGCACACCCACTCACGAGTCCTTTAACCATATGAATAAAAAAAAAGGCACATTTTTTTTCCCCTCTGCAGCACCGAAGAGCCAGATAGCGCCGCAGCGAGCCGCCGGCCGCAGGAGCCAAGCCAGAGCCCGCTTTCGCGGGAGCCCAAAACCTAAATGTACAGCAGGGGCGAGGAGAAGGCTGGCACGTCACCCTGGTGCTCACCAAATGCTCACCATCCCCAAGGGTTTGAAGAAACAAGTCCTTCTAGCTGGTTTCTATCATTTTAAAGGGTCTTATTTTTTCCTTTAAGCCACTTTCCTGCTTATTTTCTCTGTTTCTGGCCACGG
>NW_008594011.1:72283-72849 GCF_000691845.1 Merops nubicus | reverse complement strand
GGGCTAGTCCCTCGCTGCAGATTCAAACACATTTCTGTGCCAAATTGACCTGCTGTTATCCCCCCCTTTCAGCTACTGTAACCAACACCACACAAACAATGAATTATGAGATTAGAGTTACAGAAAAATGGCCTCATTCTGCAGATGTTGTGTCTGGAACCGGCTGCTGCGCGGCCTCGTGTTTGTTGTGTCATCTTCTCCGCTGCCCCCCTCCCAATCCTCCTCCTCCTCCTCACAGCCCCACCTTCGCTGGGTGGTGATGCATACAAGCACCTTGCTTTGCAAAGGGTTAATTAGCAGCACCCCAACAAAAATAAAAAGAAGGGAAAAGAAGGGGAATGGGCAAGAGAGAAAAACATCACTGATAAGAGAATAGCCATTGTATAGACAGAAAGATGGAGATGTGGTGCTGAGGGACATGGGTTAGTGATGACCTGGCAGTGCTGGGTTAGCGGTTGGCCTTGATGATCTGAAGGGTCTCTTCCAGCCAAAATGATTCTATGATTCTCTGAAAAGCAAATGGATCTGAAAAAAAAAAAAAAAAAAAAAAAAATTTTTTTAAGATA
>NW_008594011.1:49761-72239 GCF_000691845.1 Merops nubicus | reverse complement strand
AAAAAAAATAATTATTTTAAGATATAGGAGTTCCACGCAGGAGCTGTGTGGTGGGAAGAGCATAATGCTGGAGAGAGCACAGGGAGGGGTCTTTGGTGTGTGTGTGCGCATGAGTGTGAGTGTGCACACGTGTGTGTGAGCGTGTACATGTGTGTGCATGTGCTGGAGCTGGCATCACGGCAGCTGGTACCTGCATACACCACGGCAGCATCAGGATGCAGCACCATGGCCCCCAAAACACCTTTGGAGCACCAGGCTGTTGTGCTGTTCTATTTTTTCCACAGTGGATCCAAATTTGCAAGTCAAAACGTGGTGGTTTGAAGCAGATTTGGGGATAAGAAAATACAGCAAAACAATACAACCCCCTGAAACTTGATGCTGCTGAGAATTTTGTTGTTGACTTCAGCTGGGTAAGGAATTTGCCCAGGAAGCTGGTGACTGATGTGGATGGAGCCTGGAGGATAGACCTCATCGTTCTTCTCTTTCCCGCTACGCACAGTTTGCACAGCTCAATAATTATATCTTACACACAATTTTTAATGCATGTGAGGGAGTGATGAATGGAAATAAAGGATTCCTGCACGCCAAAGGGCCAAGGCTGTGCTCTTGGCTAGTGCTAGGACAGGTTTTTGCAAAGGAGCGACTGCTTCAGAAAAAAAAAAAATAAATGCAGCTGTAGGTCAGCTGCAACTATTTATCAAGTTCATCATGGGTTTGGTGAATAGTTTTGACAATTAATACCCAGCTACTCCAGTATTTCATTTGAGGTTTTCAGATGAAAGTATCTACAGCTTTTAAGACTGAAATACTCAATTCTGCACTTCAAAATGACATTTCACTTTTAGAATTTTTTTTTATGTTTAAGGACTTTAAAAGGTAAACTGGAATGAAATGTTCTTTTTTGGAGTGAAATTAATCTTTTAGTAATTCCTGGGTTGCTGAACATTTTTTCCAGTTCGTTGAAACCTTTTTGTCGTCGTCGTTGAATTTTTGTAAAAGGGAGAGCTGGGTGTCCCCAGCCTGAAGAAGGTGTAATGGCTGGGGAAGGTCATTGTCCACATGGTGACAATAACTCTCTGTTCAAAGAATGTGGCCAGGGATCCCTGCAAAACCAAGGCTCATGGTTTCTACCATGGCAGTGGGATGAATGCAGTGCTGACCAGGAGAAGGAGAAGGGCCACCAATGGGAAGAGCCTGGAGCTCATCTTGCACTAGAAAGCCAGGGATTTCTGCATCCAGGAGTATCCCAAAGTGGGGCAGTCCCACAACTGCTAAGGAAGACACAAGTAGCTCTCTGAATTGCCTCGGGTCACATCCATCCTCCCACCGCCCCCCACAGGCATCTGCTTGGGGGCTGTGGTGCTGCCACGTGCCTTTTTAGTAACTGGGACTGTCCTGATGCTCCAGAGGACAAGACAGCACAAGGCAGGAACAGGAAGGTGGCTGCAAGAAGAAGCCCCATGGAGATGCTGCATCTGCTCTATCTTTTTCTTCTTTTTTTTTTTCTCCCTAGTATTTTAATCTCTCAGCTAAAACGAACAGCAAGTTGCAAAATTTGTCTTGATCTTTTGTGTCTTCTGCAAATTCTCAACCTGCCATCCCATCCTGTTGTGCTTCAGGCAACCTGTACTCTTTGCGTGCTTTGCTCGGTGCCAGGCTGTACAGGCAGGAGCTATAGGTAGTCTCTAATCCATTAAAAATACTTCATGTTCCTTGAGGAGAAACAGACTTCTCTGAGACTCCACAGTGCTGTTAGGGAGCAGGTTCAAGCTCCTTTTCTCCCTGTGTCTCTGGTCTCCACTTCTCCACAGCATCAGTTCCCTTTCCACCCTGTGTTTTTCCCCATGATTTTTATTTCCCTTTTTTCAGGAAGTTTCACATGGGCATTCTTATCCAAATCCCATGCTGCTTAGGCAGGTCCTAAACATTCGTTTCCTCATCAGCATATTCAACTAATAATACGACAAAGTGACATTTGATAAACACCAATTAAGATCCAACAGTGACAGAAAAGGACCTAAACCTCCTGCAGCCTGCGCTCCTCACCCTTGGTTTTGTTTCTTCAGCTGTATCCACACCAAGTGTCTTCTACTGCACTATTAAAAGGTTTTGCAGCCCCCAGTCCACTTGCCCTGGACATTTCAGTGGGGTTTATGCTTGTGTATTTTGGTGGAGTTTATCATGTTCAGAGACACTGCAGGGGAATAAGATGGGGAGAAAAACAATTAGAATGGTCCTCAGGAGCTGTAGATATAGCTAGAATTATAGCTAGAATAGTAGCTACTCCCCAGCCTATTAATGCAGTCTTACCATGTCTAATAGAAAGAATTAATTCAGTTACCTTAGAATTTTGATTGTTCCACAGAGATCTGTGAGTTTGTGCTATGGCTGAACAAAATCTGTTTGGTTTTGTTTGGAATATTCAGGTCAAATGGTTGCATTTGGTTAAATCCTTCCCTAAGAATCAGAAAGGAGAGTGGATTTCTGGTTGCATTTCTGCCTTTGTCCCTCCCCCACCCCTTTAAACCACACAAAGTCACTCATGAGGAAAGCCTGAGCAAGGAAACCTAGAATTAATCTGAGAAAGTTACAGGGAATGAGAAAAAGGTCTAGTAATGGAAATTGCATTAACTTGAGTGCTCAAATCCACTATTATCACAATCCCAGTGTTAAGAAGCCACCATTTGGTGCTACAGCACTCTCAGCAATGCCCACTGAAGGGTCGGGGAGGTCTCTCCCAGCAAGGAGAGTTTTGGGCCAGGAGTGTTTTGGTTGGATGGAGCCAGGTCCACCATGCCATCACCTCAACCCCATCTGCTTTGTGCTGGAGCCATCTCAGGAGGGTAGGTGTTTTCCTTTACACTGGTGATACAGGAGCATCTAGGTACCTGACAGCATCCATAGCTTCATTTAAACTCTTTTTATCCTATCGGCACGTGAGTTAGAGCTTTAAACTTTGCAGCAGCATCTTCTTTCACCCTTTTCAGAATCACCCCGTGGCTCACGCATGATATCTCTGCTACTTGGTATTCTCTCAAGCTGTTGCTACCCACACACATTTATTGTCCTTCTATAGATGCTGCACCAAACTCCTCCCCATCAACTACAGCAGTGAACACCTGTTCTCACATCATTAACTTGATGTGCTTAAATTCTTCACCAGTATCACTCCTGGCCTGTAGCCCTGCTGCGTGTTGAACCCTGATGGATAATGTAGGAAAGCTGCAAAACAGCTTCAAGGATGTAATAGAGAGGATTCTCCACCCAGATTTACTCATTGGTTCCCAACTGTTCCATCTGAATCAGTAATATATACGCTCGCCTGTTCTGGAATACATTTATTAAGCATCTAGAGGATAAAAAAAAAGCCCAGTTTATTTTTAAAAGCCCATCCACTATTCCTCCAGCTCAACTGGTGGTAAATCAGCAGCCTTAATAAAGCGTTGCGTTTTCCAAATGAACAAAACCCACCTCAGGACTCTCGGAGGACAACACAAGTATCTTTCCACAGCCCCTACAGCCAGCATCAACTTCATCACCTCCAACCCTTCCCTTTTTTCCTTTTAGCAGTGCTGCCAGTTCCCAGGGAGCACCTCGAGCACGCAGCCGGTGCCTCCTCCTGCAGCTCTGCTTCCCGTCAGGAGCGCGTGGCAGCGGCCCCCAGCCCCCCCACTCCTCCTCCCCGAGCCATCCCCAGGAGGTGCCCGCACGTGACGGGGAGCAGCTGCACTCCTGCTCGGCCCCCCCGCGCTCCCCCTGCATTGCAGCTGCAGCCCATCCTGCCCACAAAGGATGAGGGGCTAACTTTTTGTGGCATATGCTGTTACAGTTGGCTTTGCTGCATCTTTTGTCTGGTTTTGTCTTCAAAAGAGCCCAAGTCCCGTTGCTTTCTCAGCATTCACTGAACCTGAGCGTTCAGCCAGCCAACGCATTAGTATTTTACCTTCGTGGCTGCTACAAATGTGGCCAAGAGTTGTTAGGCCTGGGACATCACAGCACCCTCTTCCCTTCTCTCGCAGCATGGGCAAACCATAGAATCATTATGGTGGGGAAAGACCTGTAAGAGCAAGCCCAAACATCAACCCAACACTACCACCACCCCTAAATAAACTAATGCTTCATGCTCAGAGAGCTGCCCTCAGCCAGCTACCTACTTCTCTGTGGGGTTATCCCATCCCACCATCCCAACCCACCCCATCTCCTGCCCAGGTCATTACCCAGGGCTCACGCCTTCGCCTTTGCTGTGCCAGGGTCCCTGTTCAGCCCTACAGAACCACATGATAGTGGATGACTTGAGACTCTTCCCAGCGTCTCCACAAGCTTTGCCTTTGTGGTGCTGCCAAGGTTAGCAACAGCAAGCCCTTCTCCTCTTCTCCTCCTGTCTGCACTGCTCCCTGAAAAGTTTAGGAAGACTTATTCAGGAACTATTTAGGAATGAGATACGCCTTCTTCACAGCACAGTGCACAAGGAGGTTCCACCACAACATAAAGGTCACCTTTAAAAACAGGGGTTGTGCTGGCAGCCCTCTGGCACATTCAGCTTATGGTAGTTTGGGGCATTTGGGTCCCATGCAAACAGCATGTGGCTTGGGCTAGGCATGTGCAGGATTTTGGAAAGCTCAGAGAATCAGAATTTTTTTGGTTGGAAGAGACCTTGAAGATCATCGAGTCCAACCATCAAGCTTCCACAGTCATAAAACCCACTGATATCTGCTGAGAGTATCTCACAATATGATTCCAAAGCTTCCTATCCTCTCAAGTATTTCTTAGAATCCATAGAAAAATATTCTCATTTTCTAAACTTGCACAGCATTCAAAATGCAACTATTGCTCTCCTCAAATATCTCTCTAAAGCCAGTGTAGGGATGTGGGGAGGTCTTCCTTCCATCCACAGACAAATGTGGCTCATGTGTAGGAACAGAGAGACTTTACAAAATAACAGCAAAACACCTCATGTGGTGTTGTCACACACGAGAATCCAAACACAGCTTTGGTGCAAAACTATTTTCTGTCAGGGAGTCTGGAAGGAGCTGGTGGAGATAAACGAGTTTCAGAGGCAGTTAAGTATGTGGATGTCAGGTGAGAAATCCTACGCTCAGGAGAGCATCACGGGGCTGCGTGACACATGCTAGCAGCTGCAGAAATCAGGAACGTGCCTTTAAAAACAGGAACTGGAGGAACTGATGTTCTTTTCTTCAGCCTGCATGGAGAAAGCAAACCCTTTTTCACTCAGTTTTCACGCTGCTGCTTTTATTCTGCGTACTCAGTGCACGATAGCAGCCTTATTAACCTCTGCCTCCTGCACTCGCCCATCAACTACAATAAAACGGCTCCTCTGATGTCCTTGGTCTGCAGGGAGTTTCCACAAACAGCATCTGTGCTGACATTGAAATAATCTGCACTCTGAGGCAAGAATGCAAGTTATGGACACGGCTGCCCGGCAGCGGCCACCGGCTCCGACCTGCTCTGTTCTTATCCACTCAAAACCTTTGTCCTTCCTCTCTATCTTTCAGAGCACAGGATGCCATGCCCTGGTGCTACCTAACAGTAGTCCCACACACAAGGGTTGGCCAGGGACCACGCCCTGGTACTCACAGAGGTCTGGAGAAGTCGTCGCTCTCCGCTTTTTCCACCTCCTTCTGCTCTTGGTCTTCTGGCATCAGTCCCACAGCAGGGTGAGAGCAAGAGCATGTTATACCCACCACATGACAGGAGGCAATTCCTCCTGACTCCAGGTAGCCACCACTGCCACCGTTTCAATCAGTGTGCTGCTAATTAAACATTGGTCAAGGTCCAGCCACTTCCACCTGACACACTGGAGGATAGGGATGGAGGGTCCCACGGCACAGCCGGTGCCTTGCAGATCCTGCACCCCTGTGGAGGCTGGCACAGCTCAGACCTGCCATAGCCCATCTCTTCCACCAGCCTACAGGGCCAGGATGAACCCCCAAAAATGTACCCCACAGTGGGACACGGCATCGAGTGGAGCAAAGCAGGGCATGGGAAGGCAGGGAAGCAGCAGCAAAAGGTCTTGGGGATGACTCAGGCCATCCTTAGGTTGATACAGCCCCTGGGAAGGGTGGCTCTGTCTTATAGTAGCTCCCTGCACTTTTCAGTACAGCAATAAATATGTATTTATACAAAGACATTGGCATGAGACCTTTCTCTAAGAGCGCTGGTGATCTGCTATAGACGGGAAATCACAGAAGCCCAGCACAGTGGAGGTCAGAAGGGATCTCTGGAAAGAATCCAGTCCAACCCCCCTGCTCCAGCAGGGTCATCCACAGCAGGCTGCCCAGGATCATGTCCAGGTGGGTTTGGAATCTCTCCAGAGCAGGAGACTCCACAGCCTCTCTGAGCACCCTGCTCCAGGCTCGGGCACCCTCACAAGAAAAGAGTTTTTCCTCCTGTTCAGGCAGAACCTTTCCTGTTCCAGTTTGTGCCCATTGCACCTTGTCCTGTCACTGGGCACCACTGACAAGAGTCTGACCCCATCCTCTTGTTGCCCGCCTTTTAGATATTGATCAGCATTGATCAGATCCCCTTTCACTCTTCTGTTCTCCAGGATGAAAAGCCCCAGAGCTCTCAGCCTTTCTTCAGCACAGAGATGCTCCAGGCCCCTCATCACCTGGCAGTAGCCCTCCGCTGGACTCTCTCCAGTGGTTTCCTGTCTCTCTGGAACTGGAGAGCCCAGAACTGGATGCAACACTCCAGATGTGGCCTCACTAGGGCAGACTAGAGGGGGAGAAGTACCTCCCTTGACCTGCTGGCCACACTCTCCTGTATGCATCCCAGGACAACACTGGCCTTCTCGGCCATGAGGGCACATGGCTGGCTCATGATGAACTTGTTGTCTACCAGGAGTCCAAGGTCCTCTGCAGATCTACTTTCCAGCAGGTCAGCCTCACCTGTACTGGTGCAGGGGGTTACTCCTCCCCAGGGGCACGACCCTACACTCGCCCTTGTTGAACATCATCAGGATCCTCTCCACCCAACTCTCTAGTGATATGGAATATGACATTTAATCCCCACAACCACCATTACTAAGCTGTAGTTCCAGGCCTCGACACACCACCGGCTGCTACCAGTTATCCCTTACAGAAGAGGGGAACAAAACCAAGACAGGGAGCAACTGATGCCCAGATCCTGTACAGCCACTTCCAGCCTGTCACAAACCACAGCTCAGACACAACATATTGAGATAAACCTGTCACTCCAGCTTTGAGCCTTTGATCTGCAGCTAGTCTGAGAAAAGAAAAAGAAGAAAAAGGTTAATCACAAACAGCTGATGTAGAAGTTGCTGGTGTGATATAAAACTGGCAGATCCCCTGTAACCTTCTATCTCCCCAAGCAGGAACCTTCATCAGAAAGCAACTTCCTCCCTGTTGCAGGAGCTAGCTGCATGACAGGAGAGATAGAGCAGATCAAACCAGTTTCCCATCTAACCCAGGCACAGGCTCATTAGGGATACCAAGGAAGGGGGCACCAAATGAGCTCACAGGTGCAGAGGGTGTTTATAACACATGCTGCCTGGTTTTTTCAGCTAAGACACAATCTGAGTTTCCACGCCCTGAGAAATTAAACAGGATGCTGAAAAGTTAAAAAATACAGAATATATTCTTATTCCACTTGGCTCTCCACCCTGGCCTCAAGTCACACCAGGGGAGGTTTAAGTTGGATATTAGGGACAATTTCATCCCTGCAAGGGTTGTCCAGGCCTGGCCCAGGCTGCCCAGGGCAGTGGTGGAGTCCCCATCCCTGGAGGGGTTTCCAAGCTGTGGAGATGTGGTGTTGAGGGACATGGGCTAGTGGTGACCTGGCAGTGCTGGGATAACTTGATGGCCTTAAAGGTCTTTTCCAACCTAAATGATTCTACGATTCTGTGATTGATGGTGCCATTAGGTGGGTGTCTGCTGACAGAGCAGAGGTACACCAGCCAGCTCCCAGGGAGCTACATCTGGTGCTAGATGCAGCCTAGGTGTCTTGCTCATCCGAGGCTCATGTTCCCTGCAGGGCTGGTGATAGGAAAAGAGGAAATGGCCTCAAGCTGTGCCAGGGGAGATTTAGGTTGGACATGAAGAACAATGTCTTCCCTGCGAGGGTTGTCCAGGCCTGCCCCAGGCTGCCCAGGGCAGTGGTGGAGATGCCATCCCTAGAGGGGGTTCCAAGCCGTAGAGATGTGGTGCTGAGGGACATGGGTTAGTGGTGCCCTGGCAGTGCTGGGGGAATGGTTGGACTTGATGATCCTAGAGGTCTCTTTTTACCAACATAATTCAGTGATCTCTGAGTATATACAGCAGCTTGGCTCTTGGCTGTTGTTTCCACCTGCTCTTGGCATGCTGCCCTAAAAACCCTGGGCCCATAGCACAGGACTTTTACCAGGATGATTTAGGTACCATCACCTCTTTTCTTGCCAGGTCCCTCTGGCAGCACTGGAGGCCGAGGTTATTGTGGAGGAGAGGGGGCAAAGTTGGTCTCTGCTCAGTCTGGCGCTTGCTGAAAGTCCTGTGAATGAGGAGAACTGGATGTTGCAGCAGGCTCAGACCTTCCCCAGCTCCATCTCTGTTTGCCACCAAGATAGGCAGCAGTGGGTGAAACAAAGAGTGAGCAAAAGCAGCTGCGGGAAGCTTCTGCAGAGAATAAATATTTCTATTATTTCCCAGCATGACTGGAAGCATTCATGGGCTGTGAGGAGATGGTGACTCCCCCAGCCGCTCTCCTTATCTCGTCCGCTCTAGGTGGTGGTTGTAGCAAATGGCACTGTTTGCAAGATAACAGCAGCTCTGAAGAGCTGCTGCTGTCTCAAAGAGAAAGGGAGATGCTGACTCAGCTGCTGGAAAAATCATGCAAAACGTGGAAAAATCACGCAAAACGTGGAAAAATCACGCAAAACGTGGAAAAAACACAAAAGTTTGTTCGCAGCTTGGAGTGGAGAAAACGAGGGAGGGATCCTGCGAAGAGGAAGAGGCTGAATTCAGGGTGCATCCGCTGGCGAGGTGAGGGGGGAGGTCGAGCTGGCCAACAATGGAGCAAAACAAAACAACACAAAGGCAGGAAATGCAGAAGTTCAGGTTCACACAGAAGTTCGGGTTCACCGTGAACAGGGCCAGCCTGGGCAGCTGATCCCAGCAGAGCACAGGTACAGGACCGTGCACAGAACCCCATGACGTGGTCACACCCACCCAGGGTTTTCACAGCTCTGCCTCCAGAAAGCTGCCTGGTGGGTGGTTTGTTGGGTTTTTTTCTAAATAAGCACGTAATACCTCGTAACGGAGCTGTGGAGCTGAGCTAGTGGTGGGACTGGCAGAGCATACAAAGCATCTACACAGGCGTGGTTTACCAGCACACTGGAGAAGCAGGGTAAGTTTCTCAACACCAAAAATCATTAAAAATCAAAACAGTGGATGTCCCCTGTGACTTCTGCTTGCTGAGGATTTGTTAAGTCACTAGGCAAGTTTTACAGTCCAGCCACTTGATCTTTGATGAGATAACCAGTGCACGATAAAACATTAAATCCATATTATTGTGCATCTTCAGTGCTGATATTCCTGTAAGCGCTGAGGCAGGTAATATTAAGCACCAAAGCAGGAGCATGTAAACAGTCAGTTTTCACTCATTATTGACTGTGGAGGTTTTTTTTTCGCTATACTGTTCATAGTGAACAGTACTTATAGAGAGCTTTTAATATTTGCTAACCGAAGGGTCTTCATGAGTTCATTTTCATTGCAGAAACAGCATCACTAGGTGCTGAAAAAGATGGTGGAGCAACAACTGTGGGCATAAAGGACATAACCACATGAAACTCCACTTGGTTAGCAGGTGTACTTAGACTCAAAGATAAAATTATTCATGTAGACCTCAAAACAATATACAGGTGGGAACCCAATTCATCTGCTTGACTCAAGGCCGATTCAAATGATTGTCCTCCACCCTTTGCCATGGCAGTTCCCAGAGCCATGGGCTCAGGATGCTTCCCCAGTCAGCGCAGAGGAAAGGATGGGATGGTCATCAGATGCCCTCAGCCCACTGAGAACCACCCCTGCAGGATGGCATCACCCTTGCCACCACACAGGTGAGATCCAGGGCTTGGAGGCTAAGCGAGGAAGGGCTGATATCCGTTGCAGGCTTCCAGAGAGGACATTCCTGGTGCTTTGGGGTTGCTTGCAGCCCACAGCTGAGGCCCTTGCCTGGGTTTGCTGCTGTTAGAGCATTAGTATGTAAAAGAAATTAAACTGCAGCTCCAAGTCTGCTTTGGGTGCAAACTAGGAGACCATAGAACCATGCAGAAGACCCACAGATCCTCCTGCATCTCAGACACCTGCAGAGAAGCAGAAGGCTGCAACCACATTTGATGGGGCAGCACCACTCACTTGATGACACTTTAGCAAGAGAGAGATGACCTCCTGTGTGGCTTCTGTGCTGCTGCTGGAAGGGGGAGGGCAGAGCCTTTGGAGGACATAGTCTCTCACCAGAGCCAAGCAGCAGTGTGTAAACTCAGCCAAGGGGTCTTATCAAGAATCTGTAAACCTCCATGTAAATTTACAGCACTATATAAAAGTTTAAAAAGAAGGAAGAGGCCACTGCTCTGTCCGGAAAGGAAGTGGTGGGGAAAGGAGTAGAAACAGGCTTAATTTGTGCAGTAGCCTGGAAAGAGTCCATAGGGAGTTTAAAAAGCAATTGTATTTTGGATCCTGAAATTAAGCAGCGAGCTGCTCGCTCTTTGGCTGAGGGTGAAGTGGTCAAATGTCAGGACACGTGAGGGAAAACAGCAGCTTTCCATCCCCTGGGGGAGCCCTGGAGCGAGGGGTTTGGATGGGAGGGAGAGTTACTGCACCGGAAGAATACAAAACCCAAACCTAACCAAACCAAAATCCAAAACAAAACAGGACAGGAAAGCATGGACGGAAATTTCAGCAGAAAGCCCAAATGGCCACAACAGCAACACACAGAGGCTCTGGTGTGGCTGGAACAAGGAAGAGGATGCACAGGGGTGGGGGGAGGAGGGCTGGGGATTATAAACCACTGTCAGCTTAATTTCAATTCCCAGGAAAACAGAGAAAACTATTTGTAGGCACACGGATGAGAACAAGGAGACGAGAGTCAGCCAAGACGGGTTTGTCAAGAACATATTGCATCAAATCAATTTCCTTGCGTGGTAAAGTGAGAAGCTTCATGGACATACTTGAGGTTAGCAAGGCTGTTGAGATAGTCTTCCAAATGTCCTCCCAATAAACTGGGGGAACACATTCTAGCTAGAACTCCTGCAACGCAACTGGAAAGCAAATTGGAAATGATATGAAAGGACTGAGTCTATGGCTAAAGGCAGGTTCTGGGAGGCCTGAGCACTGATGAGGGGATCACATAACTCATTTCCAGGGTAGAAAACGCTGCAGCAAAAGAAGAGAGGACCTTGGGTTTTCCATTTTCAAGGAAAACAGGACTAAGAAGAATAAGCAAAAGCTATAGTAAGGAAACTAAGCTCAGGTGTGAGAGAAGCACAGTATGGTTTGTGGGATCTCCATCTCTCAAGGTCTTTTGAGAACAGGTAAAGCAAATATGAACAGAAAAGCCTGAAGGGTAGTTAGGCCTCTTTTAGGGCCATGGATTTGTTAGACCTCCAAAGACCAGTGACAGGCTAATAAGATGCAAATACATATTGACAGATTAGTGAAGTAAAATGTTAGAGCACTAGCTCTTCAGTAATAACAATTCACTGGATACAGTCTACTAACTTAATAGGACAATTTAAGTTATTTTGTTTAGGACTTGGATGCCATAACATCAGAATCCAAGGTCAGGATGAGTCTTACTACTACCTTCATTTTTCACCCCCATATCCCATCTCGCTCCATCATCAACCACAACTCCCCAAACCGATGTTTCTATCACCTGTTTCTACTGGCTATTTCTCCACCACCCTACTGGTTGCTCTGTGAAATGCCCAAGATGGCGACAGCCTGGCCTTTGAAATGACACACAAACATGGACTGGCTCCAGCAGCTTCCCCCGTGCCCTGCACCCAGGTCAGCGTGTCCTATCATCTTCACGTTGTGCTTTGCTGACATTTATGAATGCCACTGCTCAGTTAAAGAAAATTTTATTGGGCTAAGAACGCAGGGTATGGTGATGTTCATTACTGGCATAACTTCTCCTTTCATCCATCGTAGCCATAATTAATTTTCTAGCGTGGGTATAGGCTGAGATTTAAAGCCATGCTTGTGAAATGAATTAGCCCCTTTTCTCATCTTATTTGGAGTTCCCTATTGTGAATATACTCCAAGTGTAATAGAGAAGCAATTTATGAGAATGAAATCTCATCTGCGTCCTATTCCTTGCCCTCTCTCTGGTGATTTTATTATGCCAGGGTGCCTCTTCCCATTTGTGTAGAGGGCAGGCTGCATTCATTATTAGAAGTTCAACAAGTTGTTTAGCATCCATCAATGCCCAGCAGGAAGTGGAGACACGCCTCGAATGCACGATGTCCCACGGCCAAGGCGTGCAGCTGTGCTCTGTGGGTGAGGGATGTCGCTGCACGTAGCATCTCAGCACCACAGAAATCCCTATCGAAGGCTCACCATGGTCCAAGACTCAGATCCCACTAAGCCACAGGTCAGTCCTGGGGTAAAACATGGATGCAGCAACTTGGAATCATAGAATAGAATCACAGAATAGTTTTGGTTGGAAAAGACCTTTAAGATCATCAAGTCCAACCATTACCCCATCGCTGCCAGGTCACCACTAAACCATGTCCCTCAGCATCACATCTCCATGGCTTTTAAATCTCTCCAGGGATGGGGACTCCACTACTGCTCTTGGCATCCTATGGTCTTGAATGCCCACTTGTGGGCAAGGAGCCTGACCTGACCCAGCCCAGGGCTGGTACCCCAGCATCAGCACGCCTCCCATCAAGCCCACTCTGGTGGGCGATGCAGCTGAAAACGTGAAGGTAGGATGGCTGAACTGCTTTCATCTGAAAAAGAGCCTGCTGCTGCTGAATCTGCTGAGATTTAAAGCCATCCTTGTGAAATGAAGTTCCCTGCTGTGAATATGATCACAGTGGTGTGTGGAGAAAGCTGCCAACCTCTGGGAATGAGCATTCAGCTTCCAGGGAGCTCGGGAAAGCTGAACAGAAGCAGCAAAGGTTTTGCAATGGGGTGACAATGCTCTGAGGCCCAGCTCGGGGACCACGGTGAGCGCAAGCAGCCAAAGCACCCCAGGTCTTAGGAGAAAAGTTTGCACCTTTGGGTTGTGTCAGAAAACTCCAGTGCTGAAAATGTTCATGTCAAGGTGGAGGCAAATGGTTTTCTGTGTTGCTGGGCTCTTGGCTTGTCAGTTTGCAGGTGGTTCCCTAGCTGAACCAAGGGGTAGCTATTCAGAAACTTATTAAAAAAGGCCCGTGGCATCAACTGTTGACTCCAAGCCTCTTTTTTGTTGTTTCAATAAACTTCTTGCACAGAAGAGCAGATCCTGGCAATCACACAGTTATAATGGTCCTCTTGCAGGAGAACACGTAGCTGGAAGTGAGCAGGGAACAACCGAAGCCGTCAGAGATGCCTCTACCAGTGGTTTGGGCAGTTGCACCATGGCCACCATCTCCACTGCTGCTTCAAGGTGGGCACACTGACAGACCTTAACAGCTTCTCAGTAGCAATGGGTTGGGCTGCATGCGAAGTACAGCAGCTCACCAAGTAAGGAGTGAAACAACATTTGTTATTTCAACCATCCTGCTCTCTGTGCTAGGAAAAATCTCTATCCACCTTAGCACTAAGTTCTTATTGGAAGCAGCCGCTCAGGCAGGTCACATGCCCATTTCAGATGAGACAAAGAGGATATTTTGCTGGTTTAATTTCAGTAGTGTTAAACAAAAATGAGCACCGATAACTTTTCACAGATTTTACCTTTGGAAAGTGGTCGCAGTCGATTTTCCAGAAAGCTGGGATGTAGCTAATTAAACCCACACGTATCATCCTAACATCATATCCTCACTACTGAACTTCTAACCTGACATAAATACATTGCATACTGTAACCTGTTTCTCCTGATTATTAACCTTGAACATGGCAACCTATAAATCATCAGTGAAACAGCTGGTGCTCAGCATTGCCCCAAAGGTGTATGATTACCATCATTTTATAGATATCTTGGTATGCAGACATGAAAAATTCATTGAAGAGCTTAGTATTGTAAGACTTATTGTAATGAATTTTCTTAAAAACATAGATCATGCTTAAAATAGGTGTCTGCTCATTATGATGTAGCCATTTATATCTTCCTGAGTTACTTGTGCATAGCTTGCCTGATTTCTTAGAGTCAAATGTGATTCCTAAACAAACTTGGAGTGGTCAGTTTGCTGGTACTTCAGGGTGACATTTTAATTTTCAGCTTTATGCCTTTTATTTCTATGGGGGCCAGGACTCACATTTGAAAAACAAAAAAAAAATCAAAAGGATTACAGATTTTTCCCAGTTGGAGGCAATTCCTCTGCAACACTTGGTGTTACAGCTGTGGCTACTGGGTTCAATTCCTCTGCAACACTTGGTGTTACATCTGTGGCTACTGGGATTTCAGTAGCTGCGCATCAGCATTTTAGCTGTAGAGATGAGCTGTAGATTCATATGAGGTTTGGTGCCAGCAAACACAGCATTTGTCCAGCTGTAAACCAGTCAGAAAACCAAAGGGAATAAACATACCCTAAAACAGGACACAAAACCAGAACTTGAAAACGAGCTTGTAAAAAACACTAAATATGCTGGCCAGGACCTCACAGAAGATGGAGAGTTAGTCCAGAGGGAGGAGGTCACCTGGTGACATTCTGGTGTTTAGGATGGTGTCCTCACCTTTTCCCCCCTCCCAACAAGGACATACACATGCAGCCTGCCCCAGACAGAAACATGCTGCATGATGTGCAGCTACCCAGCACCACCCTGCTGAGCGCCGAGAAGCTGGTGCACGTGTTCCCATCCTACCCATGTTCTGCAGTGAGGTTCTAACTGCCCCTGCCCAAGGTTGAGTGGCTGTTGGCAGGTGAAGGGAATCATGAAGGAAAGGCCCTGCATCTTGCTGTTGATTCACACCAGCAATTTATCACCTTGCAGACAAAGCCATTCTTTCCCATAGGTTACGAGAATAGTTGACTGGCTCACCTTCCTCCTGAGGCTCCTCTATCAGAACCCTTGCCTAGGATGGGATGGGGGAGAGCCTTCTTGTGCCAGCCCTGTCCATGCATTTTCCCCAGGATAACAGAGCCAATGAGGGCAGCTCTCCCTGCCTTTGCTGTTGTCTCCATTCACAAAGCACACTAATACGAGGACTCCTCTAGTGCATCAGCCACAGAACCCTTCAGCCTTCACCTCGCACTGGAGGGGCATCACTGATACCATGAACCAGGAAGGGAAAACACTATTCCCAAAGAAATCTCCACGTTCCCTCTGTAAACTCCTGGTTGTGATTTTCCCTGTGACAATTTCTGTTTGCTGCAAGCAGCAGACACTGAGACATTTGCGTGCAACCCTGTTCCACTGCGGTCATCAGAGAAATCAGTGCAGATTCAATTTTCTTTTGCCTGCCCACAGCACACTCTCCCTTACTTATCAGGGAGTGAAGACAAACATAAAAACCAGCTCCACCATCACATGCAGATTATTTCTGTAGTGCAAACAGTCAGGGCTCGGCAAGAAAACCCGATACCACCACACGCAAACGTTGCTTGGGCCACCAGAGGCACAAGGCCCAAGAAGAAGCCATCCACAAAGCTACCTCTCCCCATGAAGAATAAATTAAGCATGTGGCAGAGAAGCATAATTTGTTCTAAATTGGTTGAGATCCTCTTGGCACACTAACTTATAAATGTTTTAGCAAGACAACATTAAATAGTGTGCAAGAAAGGCTACTCGTCCTTAGCTTGTATACAATGAAACCTACTGAGGAAAACACTTT
Source organism: Merops nubicus (assembly GCF_000691845.1). Taxonomy (NCBI): domain Eukaryota; kingdom Metazoa; phylum Chordata; class Aves; order Coraciiformes; family Meropidae; genus Merops; species Merops nubicus. The sequence continues at coordinate 56,303 of NW_008594011.1, read as the reverse complement.
TGGAAATCCTGTTCCTAACCCAGGTTAAACCCCTCCACCTCTGAAACGGCGACAGTCAAACGCTGCACACACTCAAGTGCTGTTACTGCAGAGCGTGAGCCTTGCTTGCCACCAGCAGAGAAGCTGATCCAAATTCATCAGAGGCTGTTACACAGACAGGGTGCCAAGAAGAGCTGACAAACACGAGGTATTTAGCAGCACAAAACAGGCTGAAAGATCTTTTGGAGCTTGTGTCTTCTAGAAAATTTATTTTTTTTCCTTTGGATTAAATATACATATACAGTAGTTTGGAAATGGTGGCAGCTCTTCATGTGGCCAGGGAAACTAACAGGGCAGTGAAAAAGGCTGCTCAAGTGAAACACTTGAGTGTTTAAAGCCAGCAGATGCCTTTTTGTTTTCCTGGATGCTCCTTTTTGGTGCAGCTGTACAGCTCCAATGACAGAAGGTGCTCCTTGGTAGGAGCTAGTACATGGAAAGCCAGACTTAAGGCCTTTTTAAAACTACCAGTTCCTGCTAAAAGACTAGTGGACATTGGAAACATCAGCTAATCACCTTTTGCTCTCTGACAGAAAGCAGATAAGGCTGGAAAAAAAAAAACAGGAATCTTCTCTCTGCCTGTCCTTTATGTATCCACAAGCTCCCTTTTTGAGGCAGCTGTAAATAAAGTCAAGGAAGAACTAGGGGAGGGCTCTTCTGCACTCCTGCATAACCAGGAAGAAAGAGAAGCTGGTAGCTTGGGGTATACTGAAGTGTCAGTGACCTACCATCTTCATTGCAGAGTTGCCCCATCAGCAGAGCAATGTGTGCAGCAAAAGCCTCTGAGGAGAACATGGATCTGTAACGACACGAATCCTGCCACTTAAAAGCAGTGTCTGAACATGCAGCTTTGGTAACTGCATTAGTCAGGTGAAGCGGCTCCACCAGCAGATCTGGGTGTGGCCAAAGGAGCAGTAAAGAAACATGAAGATTTTTGCACCTGAAGATAAGGAAAAACTGCTTTGCTGTGCCAGAGCCTGGAGCAGGCTGCCCAGAGAGGCTGTGGAGTCTCCTTCTCTGGAGAGTTTCCAAACCTGCCTGGACACAATCCTGGGTAACCTGCTCTAGGTGACCTTACTGGAGCAGGGGGGTGGGACTAGATCATCTCCAGAGGTCCCTCCAGCCCCTGCACCATGGTGGGGTTCTGTGAACAACACCCCAGCCTCCTCCTGAAGAAGCCAGCGTCCCGACTGACGCTCCCGCTCCCGTGGCGTGCTGGGCAGGCAGAACAGCACAGGGCCCCAGGGTCGGGCAGCGGAGAGCTGCAGGGTGGGAGGAGCCACCCTGTCCTGTCCTGCCCTGAAAGGGGGACCCACCAGGACAAGGAGAAGCGAGACCCAGAGCTTGGCACGGGGGTTTCTGCGGAAGCAGGAGACAGCAGGGGGAAGCTGACAGGTCTGGTACCTCACAGCAGGGCAGCAGGCTCACCCCCGAACGGCGGCAGCAATTGACTGAGGAGGGGCTGTATTATGACAGCCCGAGATGTAATGAAGATTGCCATGCTCAAGGATGAGCTGAAGACTCTTCCCCAGGCAGCCCTAATCAGGGTGCTTTGAGCACCATGTGATTGTTGCTAACATTAGCCTCACAACATCTCCGTGAAGAAGACAAGTGTCATTCTTCGCTCTGAAAATTGGAAACCACAATTAAAGCAACTGCCTCGGGGAAGGGACAGGATTAGAAATTGAATCTGGAATCAGAGTCCATTGATTCGCCCACAGGCTCACCCTTCAAAATTTGGGGGCAGGCAACTTAAGGCAGTCAAAGGGCACCTTTTACCTGCAGCCCAAGACACGCTGTCCCAGCCTAATCAGAGAGGCACAAAAGAGCAAATGCTGCTTGCACAACACAGCGCCCACCCCACCGGTCACTGGAGTGCTACAAGCTGGAATCGATGCGATGATTGTGACAGCTGAGAACAAATTCAGCTATGTTTGACAACTTCCAGAAAATATTGGCAGAGGACGGGGAGTCTGCACTGCCCAGCAGTACCTTTGTGAATTGATTAGCCATATAGCAGATGGCAAGCCTGCTGCAGACGGCGACAGCAGAAGATGGCCAGTCTGGTTGAGAAGAACTTGAAGACGACTGGGAAGGAAAAGCATGTCCCTTACAGTGACAGCCCAAGATGATATTTTGGAAGCGTCAGATGCATGGCAGATGAGGAACAGGACTGATTTTTAATGTTTTCTTCAACTATTTATTACAAGCACCCATCTGGCTCATAAAGTAAAATTATAGAGCTTAGTTTAAACCTTTCACCTCTTTCCTCCACAAAAATCCTTACAGAAAACACCAAACCCACACCATTTCTCCTTTTAAAATATTCTTCTGTAAAGACTTGTATAAGTCATTCAGGAATCAACTGATAGGTTTGAGAGAACTTACACGTCAGCCTGCCTTGAAAGTGATTTTAGGAAAACATTCTAGACAAAAAGCAAAGCCTTTGCTTTCCTTCCTCCTGCCACATATTTTTGTGAGGGGTTTGGCACATATTTGGGGAAAATTCATATTTTTAATGGTTTTAGGAAATGCCTTGGGCTATTCAGAGCCTGCACAGCTGCTCATCAGTAGCCAGCCATGGCTGAAGGAGCAGAAACTATGGATTGGAGAAATATGCCATCTTTGTCTGGTGCAGAACAATGCTGCTGCAGTGAAATACAATGGCTGTCTCTTATTTTCTACTAGCCCTTAGAAACACAAAAAAAAAAAAAGGGAAAAGAAGGGGAAAAAAAAAAAAAAAAAGAGAAGGGAAGGATCATGGAGTTTCCTTGCAGGGCCTCTGGGAGGAGGGAGCAACATTGGCTCTGTGCTCACAGATATGCAAATCCTTCCCTGGGCCCAACAAAAGCAGAAGCCCTGTGGGAGGAGACCAGCGCCTGCTGCTCCCAACTCCTCCTGCAAAGCCCACAGTTCCTGGGACCTCCCGAAAACTGAAAGAAGGTCTAAGCATCGTCCAAGGAGAGCTGGAAGAGCTCTGGCATCAGAGCTGGCCACTCGTTGCTGAAGAGCAATGTTAAGCGGCACTTTAAAGCTCAGAGTTTGGCTCCTGTTCTGTTCACGGAGGCACCTGCCCAAAAGATGGCTGAATCCAGGGTTTGATGTCTCTATGTTGCCCCTTAGGTTAATAAGGCTCACGGATAAAAAGTTGGAATTACAAGAGGAAAGGTGCTACTGCAGTGAGACCCCAATTAACAACACTCACATCTACACACTCCCACCAAACTTTCTAAATGGGTGGGATGGGTTTTTAACAACAGCTACAATTACCGGGATTTAATGAAGTCTCTGACTTGCAGCTATCACCAGTATCTAAATTTTTTAAGCAAAGACTGAGAAAGTACAAGTAACAGATTGGAAACTATCAGCCTTGAGCTACCGCAACCCAAATAGCTCAAATGATTAAGATTTGATGGCTTCACCAGTGCTGACAGCAATCTAGAAAAGCTGGAAAACCAAAACCATTCAGTGACGTGGGTTTATCCCCCTTCAGAAAATATATTTTCACATTATAGTTCATGTTACTCTAAAGATTTGCTATTTGGTGTTAAATCTACCACCCAAAGCCACAGGCAGACTGAGCTGGGACACTCACCTTAGGAAGATTTTCAATCGCTTCCAAAACTCCCATCAAACATTAATCATAGCAACTGTCTATCCTTAAAATTTCATTTCCTTCACCTATGTTCCTCAGAACAGCTGACTCAAGCTAGTGATGCCTGAAACATCATCTCTCTACCCAAGATGCCAACCTTGGGTCTTTCCAAGGCATCATCACTTGAAGCCAGAGGGGTACAACTGGTTATTCCTGCAGCACATGCAAAGCCAGCACTCGCTCTCCTTGAGCAGAGTCAGAAAACGTTCAGGGGTTGACACCCTTCAGCCTCCCAGGGAAGAGTCTGGAGGCAGCAGGACCAAGAGCCATCATATGCCCTAGCATTAGGGGTTCAGAGGTAGCTGGAACCTTCATGACTCCTTTAGATTGCTCTGCACGTCCCAAGCATGTTTGTAGGCAATAAGGAATTCAATGGGAATCTTAATACTAGGAATAACAACGAATTACACCCCCCTTGGTCAAATCTTAAGCCTCTCTCAGATAGAAAGTGATTATTTTGGTGTACTAAATGACAAAGGCCCTCAACAGGAGCTTGTGTTGCTCCAGTAAGCAGCAAATGGACATTTGACATTGATATGAAACAAGAGACTGAAGCTGACAGGAGGTACCTGGGACTACTTTAGGGATTCATCCAGTATTTCATCAGAACCAGGTTTCACCACTCACACTGTAACTGGTTCCCCCTTGAGGTCCCATTCTTAAAACCCATATCTTTCACAGCCTGGGATTTGTTTTTATTCCATGTCTCCCTGGGCAGGACCACACAGAAGAGGCTGTGTTAGCACCCAGACCATCACCATGCTTTGACACAGTATTTTTTTCTTGAAAGCAACAACAACAACAACAAAGTCATTTGTATTCCTCAATAACACCATAAACATTTCTGTAACCAGCAAATAGTTGGTGCCAAACAAAACAGGTTTCTCATCAAGATGGACAAAAAAAGGTACTCCAGGTGTGAATCAAGTGCAGAGTAGTATCTGATCCAAGCATCTTGGGTTGTATCTGACCTAACCATCTTACTTACCTAAGCTTTTATTTATTCAGACATGCTTTAAAACTCCATAAGAATCTTTGCAATAATTAACATGCAAAAACTCTGCATCAAATCAAAGAAAACCTTTCATATTTTCATGTAATTCATTTCTCGGACATTAGATGGCAATCCCCCCACTTTGCTTTTCATACCTGGGGCCCATACCCCTTCCAAAAATCAAATGTCACCTTCTTTTCAACAGGTGAGGGGTCTGTCTGGCTTGTAGGAAGCAAAGGTTGATCGGAAAGCACAGGTAGAGTATGGCAGCTCCCCCGTGACCACAGCATCCATTCTGCTCCAACTGTTCTCCAGTTTCCTTTTTCCTTTGATTAGGAAAAGCAGATGAGTGACATCATCGTGGAGGAACACCTGTAACAGGGGTAAGAGTCACTGATTTGTCACTCGAACACCCTATGCCATGATGTGGATGTTTCTGTGCCAAAAAAATATAGGCAGAAAACAGGTGGTTACTGGAAATTCTGTGTTTTGGCAGAGGAGAGGGGGTTAGGGTGGCATTGAATAAAGTAATTTATAGACATGCCAATTAAAAAGGGCCCTCCCAAGGGATATCATTAGTCTGTACATCTCTGCTGGTAAGTATAAAACTGATTTAAAAAAGAAATAAAGAAAATGGTTATCTGGTAGCAGTACAAGTAGACACCACAGGAAGAAAGGACCAACACTTACAGTTGGGATTGTACAGGTGGAACAAAAATGTAAGATGTAAAGCATTTAAAGAACTTGAGTAACAGGCTCAAATGAATTCAACAGTCTGTAACACACCTGATCAAGTTAATGCACCTTGAGCCTCTCACTTTTTGTCATGGTCTGGTTGTTGTTTTAGGAAGAGGTGGGACTAGCAGGCACAACTCGTCAGCTGTGGGGGGAGTCCTCCCTGACCCCCGTCCGCTCCGCGGGATCTGTTTAAGTGGCAGCACAAGACATCCTGACACCCCTCCAGCCTGTGATCCATTCACACCAAATTCACCTCCTAAGCCCTTCCTGTCTCATCTGCTTTCATCGCTCACAAAACGTTCTTTCCAGGCTGAGTTCACCCTTTCTCATATGTCCCCCTCGGGACCAAATCTTGGCCTCGCAACGCTTGGTCTGTTTGAGCTCTGGTGCAAATTCACAGTGGCCACGAGGGCGAGGTCTGCAGCTCTCCGGCGTTCCAGGCGCACGGATCATACGGGTCCTAAGGTGGGGGGTCCACCCACAGCTGGCGACTCAAAGAGCTCGTGCTTCATGTGCTCCACTGCACACCTCACCTCCTCTCCCCACGCTGGGGACGGCTGCGTACGTGCGTGTCAAGGTGACAGTGCTGGACACAGAGGTTCTGCCATGGCACATTATCTCCAATATCAGAAGGTCACTAAAGGGTACGGCTCGGAGGCTCTCCAGAAGAGATGCTGGTTTTTATGAAAAGTGGGTCAGTTTTAGTTTCATGTAGGTTTGTTTGACACAGTGGTTTCTGGCATCACAAGCTCTGGTCTACAGGATACCACAGAGCCTTTGTATCCCTTGCTGTCACTACAGCATTGTGTTTTTCTACCCATTAACCAAGGATAAATGACCTAGATATTGTGCCTATTAAAGCCTCATTTTTCTTTTGCCCTTTTGTTCTTTAGTGTACCACATTATCACATGCTGAACACATTTTAAAGTATTCTCAGTCTCTCTGCCTTTTTGAAGGAGTAAAGTAGGGGGTTTTAGTATTTCTGCAGAGTTAAGAGCAGAAAATAGGAAGGTTCCTGCCTAGTCCCTTGAAGACCATCAGTTCAGCATTTACAGCCACTAAACTATAAAGAATATAGCAGCCAAATGCTATAAAAAAAAAAAGCCACGATGCAAACA
>NW_008594011.1:42136-49744 GCF_000691845.1 Merops nubicus | reverse complement strand
TACATATTTACCAGCCACTAAACTATAAAGAATATAGCAGCCAAATGCTATAAAAAAAAAAGCCACGATGCAAACAGAGAAAGAGAACATCAAGTTTTGATGTCCCTAAACACTACATTCTGTAATTACATCTCTGCATATCATGGGTCACTTTTATTAAAAGCATCATTACTACAGTTGGCAGCAATTTACATCTTATCTTACATGATAGCAGTTTCCAAAGAAAAAAAAAATAAAAAGACATCACAACAAAGAAAAACAATACATTTACAAAGTCATGTCTGTAAACTTCAAGGCTAGTTTAGAGTTGAGGTAATGCTGTTTAGCTTTGTGGCTAAAGTAACAAAGTCCTTTAATTTAAAAAAGGTACCTGATTTTTTTTTTCCTTTTTTTTTCTTTTTTTTTTTTTTTTCTCCCCTCCTGTTTATACCAGTGCATTACAAGATCACGAGACGATTTTAAACTGTAGCTTTATCCTGTAAGAACCTTCTCCGCGGGTTAAATTTCCAAAAAGGTACTCTTCACATTCAACAGCTGCCTTATTATTGCTGCGTCTCAAGACAGAGACATTCACACTATCATGAAGATTGTCAGAGAGAGAGTGTGTGTGTGGGGGTGTGCGCGGGCGAGCGGGTGAACTCCCCTACAGTCAAAATGAAGCGCGAGTACGATATGTGGGGTGGATTTCATCTTGACCTTCACAGCAAAAAAAAAAAAACCAAAAAATCAAACTCAACAATTAAAATAAAAAAAAAAATTAAATATATAACTTCATCCTTCCTTTAAGCAGCACTTCCTTCTATTAGTGCCACTTGATTACAAATTGCTGCTTAATTCATAATACCAATGGTACCAAAAGAACAAAACAAAAAAAAAAAGCAGAGCATTATGTCGATTTCCTTAAAAAGACATGATCACCTCTCAAATTTCATCTCTCCTAGGGATAATAAATAATGCACTGCACAATACTTAATGACCAAGATACCTTTTGACACATCTGTATAACATGACTTGAACTTTTTTTTTTTTGCTACACTATGTTACAGAACAGCTTATAAAAACTAAGTATGGACATTAACTGTGAGTGTAAACAGTAGGACTACCACTTGTCAAAAGTTTAAAACACTTTAACTGTAACTGGTACTGGTTATTCATCATTTTCATTGTTTTCTATTTCTTCCCCCCCATCAAGTGAGTCTAATTCTTCACCCTGTGCTATTTCATCTTCTAAAACGGAGGAATCTGCAGTTTTATCAAGGCTCTCCTCTGCATCACTGCCTTCGAGATTCTCTTCATCTTTGAAGGCAGTTCCTGCAGTTTTGTCAGTAGCCTTCTCCTCGTTGGAGCCCACTGCGTTCTGAAGTCCTGCTAGTGCTGGGAAACCGGGCAGAGTCAATCCTCCCAGTCCTGGAGGTAGAAACATAGATGGATAGAAGAGGCCGGGAGCCATGGTGGACAGCAGGAAAGGATTGAAGGCCAGAGGGTTCGCGGGCAATCCAGTGTTGGTGGTGGTGGTAGTGGTGGCAGTGGCGGTGGTCGCCGCCGTAGCAGCACTGACGGACCCGTTGGCGGAGTCAGTAGCAGAAACAGTGTCTGTGCTTTTCTCAGAGTCTTTGTTCTCCTCTTCGTTCTCGGGTTTCTTCTCTTCAGCTTTTGCAGCGCCATCCTCAGTCTCTCCCTGACCGGAAGCAGTAGTGGCATTTCCAGCAGTAGCCGTGATCGGGTTATTCAACAATCCGCTTAGTCCAAACATATTGGGCAAGCCTGCCATCCCTGGCAACATCAGAGGCAACATGGCAGCCGGATTTTTAGCGTCCCCCCCAGCAGCAGCAGCTGTCGCTAGCCCTGGCGGGAAGCCCATCAGGCCCGCGAGCTGGAGAGACTGCAGGTTCTGTAGGTTCTGGAGGCTTGTGAGGTCCATTCCAGCAAACAGACTGTTCATTAGTAGTGGGTTGATTCCCGAAGTTGATGCTACAGCAGCAGCTGCTGCAGCTGCTTTGGCAATTTCACTTTTTGGCCTCCTTCCTCTTCTGCTCGCTCCTTCCTCCCTCACAACAGGCCCAGTGAGAAGACGGTCAAACATGGACTCTGGAACAAAACCCTGAAAAGGAGATGTGAAAAAACCAGCTTTAATCTCTATCAGCTTTTATATCTTTCAGCAGTTAACTGATGATGATGGAGGCAACAGAAGGGACTTCAGCATGCTCCAAAAGCGGGTGCTTTTGAAGCCTTGGCAAAGCCTGACTAGCTGGCTACTAAAGCGAGTGGCAGTGGAACATGTAAGAAAACCTGAAGAGAGTTAAGCCACAGACTTTTTAACATTTAAACACACCAATAAAACATGTGCTGGAACTCTGTAGCTTCATTAAAACCCCAGAGCCTGACATGCCGCAGTTACGAGTTTATACCTCTGTGCTTCCTGCTCAACCTCAGTATAGTAATATTTTATTCAAATGGGTATGGCAGAACGATACCCTTTAGTTTCAAACAACTGGTGCCAAATAACAGGCAGAAACCCCAGTCCTTTGACGCTACTTGCTACAAAGATGATTAATTCTATTTCTGTTATGCACAAGACAAATATCTTCTTTATAGTTCCTAATGTCTATGTTGATTAAGGATTGTTGCTTGCAAGAACAAAAAAATATGCAAAACAACTGCTGAAGGTTGTCTCAGCATGGCTGATTTTTTGAGTGTCCTTCAATCTCCTCCTACCACCACCCTCCTGAGCTGCGGAACTCCCGCCCAGACACAATTGCCTCAGCTCAAAACCAGCTCTGAGATAAAGACTTAATAATCAATTTACACAGCCTTCAACTCTTCCATGCTATAATCTACAGTGAAGTACAGGCTGAGTGTTTCACTTACAGACTGTTTAACAATGTCAGTCCAATCTGGAGCAACAGCAAATTCAGGATTTTCTTCCAGCCATCTTGGCAAGTCCTTCATTGGAGGGGCCATAGCTCCACCCATCTAATGCAAAAGACAAGGTTGATAGTTAAAAAACAACAAATAAGCAAAACCAAACCAAAAACTAAAACAAAAAAAAAAATCAAACTATTTCTATGGAGATTTTCTATCTGTGCATTTGCAGCTCTAAAGGATGCCAAGAAAACTTTTCACTTCAGACTGTGTGAAGACACATGGAAAGCAACTAATCATACTTGAATTGAGATCACATTAAAAAAAAAGTAGTGAAGATATTATAATAATGTAATAGATAATAATAATATAAATAATTGTAAATAAAATAATTGTAAATAAACAAATGTAAATAGTACAAGATTTTTAATATATTTTAGAATAATAGAAGAGTTATTGACTCAAGTGATTAATATGAATATATCAGAACAACAAAGAAGGGATTAAAGGAACTGAGAGGTACGTTCCAGTAAGAGTAACCACTGGTACCAAATTATTGATCTTTTACAAAGAAAGCTGGGAGCTGAAAACCTGCTTTCCACATGCAGAGACACTATTAAAGACCTCCACAAAACTAACAATTTTTACCTTCTTTCCATTTCGCTTATTTACAACAGGTACCCTTTCTTCTCCTGTCAAGGTGTTTATATCCAGTTTATTAGGGTTTCGACATCTGTGTCGTTTTTGTTTCGGCTTCTGAAATGGGGAAAACAGCACATCTGCACTCTTCTGGAAAGAAGAGAAAAGCATTGCTTTTTAGGGTTTCATTTTCTTCACAAAAATCACCAGTCATGGAACCCCTTTCTCACAAGGACTTCAAGAAGGGGCCAATAACTTTACCCACATATTATCTCAGAACACATCTTTTTTTCTTATCAGATGAAGAAATTCCGTAGAGTTAAGAATCACAGAACCATGCAGGTTGGAAAAGACCTCTAAAATCATCAAGTCCAACCATCAACCCAACATTACCATGACCACTAAACCATATCCACACACTTTTTGAACACCTCAAGGGATGGTGACTCCACCACCTCCCTGGGCAGCTGGGGCCAATGCCTCACCACTCTTTCAGGAAAGAAATTCTTACTAATATCCAATCTAAACTTCCCCTGGTGCAACTGAAGCCCATTTTCTCTCATCCAACTTGACACCAACACTGCTTTAAGACATTGTTATATAAAACTATTAAGAAAGAAAAAGCAACCCCTACACCCTGGTGCCGCTCAGGTGTTTAGATACTGGAGGAAGCACGGCTAAAGAAAACACTTCTACAGCAAGCCAGTAGTTACAAAATCCAGTGACTCTGCCCAACACGAGGAAATTAATTTTGATGTCTGCAAAACAAGCTTCTGGATTAATATAATAATGCTTTCAGACGCCCATACTTACTGGTACATAACTTGGCATATCTACAGTGTAAGTAGGATGCAATTTAAGCCATTCAACTAAATCCTTGTTTTTAGGAGCGTCCTCTCCCACCAGCCTGGTCCCATCCTCTAGATTGATTACAGGGATGCGGGTGTCTGGGTCCAGTTGACCAGGAGATGGAATGTTCCTTGCTGGTAGGGTGTCCATATCTTCTTCAAAAGCTTTGGTCACTTCTGCATCCTCCTGAAAACAGTAACATCTCTATTAATTCTCACTTCAATTACAATTACCTGGGAGAAATAACTTCAGGGAGTGAAACTAAACACTCAAGAAGCTTTTGCACACGCAGGAGTTAATGGGGTTTAAATATTGATACTACATAAAGCACTACTGTGGCATTAGGCCATTTTGTAAATTTAGCAGACGAACATTAAAGAACATACAGCTAAAGACAGAGCAGTTTCCGTGCATTTCCAGTTAACGGGCCCCAAGATCTTCCCTTTGCTATGCAGTAAGAAAGGCATACTTAAGCCCCAAAATATATACTGTTATAAATATATTATGTTTGGTTTAAAAACATCTTTTTGAAAGTACAAGTTACTCAGCTAAAATTTGCTAGAGTAACAACTTGATGAGAACAACATTTTTCTTGGTGCAAAAGGAAGAAACGTCTCTAAACACAACGAAAAAGTGGCTTGGATAAAAACTGTACGTGACTATCAAGGGGAGTACAACACCATGTTCAACTCACATTCACAAAGTACTAGACACAGAAGAACAAATATAAGACAAAAAGGTTGCTGTCTTACTACAGTCAATGATGTCCGTTTGTTGCTCATAAATAACAGATCAAGCCCTTCTACATTTTTCCTCCTTCCTCTCCTCCTCTTCATGGGCGGTTCTCCATCTATTAAAGAGCCATTTAGGAGATGCCTTGTGGGTGTGCGTGAAAGACCTGCTTGCAGCAGCTCCATTTGAGTTTTAAAGGCATCAGACACGGGTGTGGAGACATTAGGCAAGATAAACTTTGAAGTAACAGATGAAAAATTTGAGGTAGAACTTGTTGCCTCTCGTGAGGCCTTTGATAAATCTACAACCTTTTCTTGTCCATTTTCTGAGACCACCTGAGACTCACGTAACTGGGCAACCATTTCCATAAGATTTCTCCTCTTGGCAGCTCTCTCAGCCTCAATTTCAATCTTTCTTCGTCTCCTCCTCCTCTGACGTGGAACCGATAAATTGAGCGCATCTTCCTAATGAAAAATGAGCATTTCCAAACATTAGCCAAGCTCTGGTTGCTACGCTGAACTTAAGAGAAAAGTCTGAATGTGTAACTTTGAAAACAAAGCCTTCATTTTATGCAAAGAACCACTTTATTTTTCCTAATTTATTTAAAGAAACACTTTTTTCCCCCTAGTATGCAGAAGTGCACGCAAGGTAAAACATTCTCTGTAAGAAAAAGAGAAAAAGATGCAGCCTTACCTTAGATAGCTGAGGAGAAGCAGTGATATCTTCATTGCCACTGACACTGGCTTGACCAACCATGGAGAGCTCTGCAAAGCTCCTTTTTTGTAGAGGGCTGTCCACAGCTGTTGGAGTATACCCAGGTATGAGGCCCTGGAAATCAAACATCTGGCGCCTATTTACTGGCCACTTCCCCTTCAGCACTGCTTCACAGATGTTGTCTAACCGGTTGATCATTACTCGGTCCTGAAAAAAGGAAATATACGTAACGAACCTTCAGTATGAAAGGTGCCTTTTGAACTCAAATGAGGAGAACGACAGAATCCAGAAATACTTTAAAAAAACCAACTATTTTTGCAGGTCAGGATAAACCCACTGCCTGACAAGAAGCCAACATGCAGAGAATTTTGTAGCATAAAGCATCGCTAGAACTTAAAAAAATATTGGAGGGGGAAGGAGAAAGCCTTCTAAAACAAGAGTTTTTAGTACAACAATGTACTAACTGACAAATTTAACAGAAACTGTTTTTTTTTTAACACTGCAGAACTTCAGTAGTTAGCAAAATCAACAGTTAGGAAGGGAAACTCAAACCATCTGCAACCAGCATCTTAAAGCTGCAGTTCTGAAGGCTGGATCTGCAATTCTGTCCTAGGAAGTGGATCCTCATTAGCGTCACTATTAATAAAGTTCAACATTATGAAACGGGCACCAACCTAGGGACATCTAATGAATGTCAATTTTCATTCCACGCCCATTATCACTTCAAATTTCACTGAAGCGTGCACACTAAAAATCTCTAATTATGTTTATTAGTCTACCTATGCTGAACATATACAGATGAAGGATATTTTCTTCTACTTTTACATGAGGACTGGAGTGAGACTTTAGCCCACATTACCAAAAACATGCTGAAAGCAGAGATGACAAACATCCTGTGATTTTTTTCCCCGCTTCAGCATCCGAGCACGCTCTCTGCTAACCCGCCTGCAGTAGTACAAACTTCAGAACTATGAGAAATACTGCTGGTTAGGGAATACGAGTGTCAGTTAGCTTCCTGAACAGCCCAGCAGTGCAAAAGCCACCAGCAGCTCTCAGCAGCTGCACCAGACTGCTTGCTTTCCCCAGGAATAAGCCTATTAAGAGCAAGGCCCCCCTGCCCCGCCCCCCCATCCCAAACCAGATGGCCCTGTTATGGTGATTAGTAGGCTTAAGACTATTACTACTTTATTTCTCCCTCTCTCTCCCCTTCCTGCAAAGGAGAGTACTAAATTATGTATGGATTTATTATGAGGTTAGGGCTTCATATTTTTAAAAACATTTAATATTAGATCATTTTTCTGCACTGTTACCAAAATAAGATGTAGCTTTATCCTACCTAAAACCGCTGCTTATGTTTGCAGGATACCTTAATACAATTACATCTGTCAACATTACATAATGGCTTAGATCATGTAGGTCACCAATAGTCTTCTCTACAATCTCCTCACCCCAAAATGAAAAGGTGATCTTACAAAATCTCCACCACCAGCACTGCAGATCGCTCTGCTGATTTGTATGAAATTGAAGAATAAAATGCTACTCCACAAATCACTTGGACAAGAAAGCCCCTCGCCCACCAGAAGTGCAGAACCACACAAAGCCTGCCTTTATTTCACAATACATTTCCCCTCTTTTCTCTGTATTGAAAAAGACTGGTGTCATTCTACCCCTAACCAACCTTAGGCCAGAAAGAGAAGGCAAATGTTCTCTCATGAAGCAGCTGAACCACAGAGGGATCCCCATCCTCCATGTAGAATCCGTCACGCGTTTCGTCCCTCGCGGTACTCATGGAAGCATTGCTTTCTTCATCAA
>NW_008594011.1:0-42105 GCF_000691845.1 Merops nubicus | reverse complement strand
TGCTGAATAACAACCGTGAGCAGGCATTAGCTACAGAAGGTCCCAACCATCCCATGCCAACCTAACTAGATGGGTTAAGACAACCAGGCCTGACAAAACACCTCTAACTCAGGCTTTGTTCAATAATGACTAGAGCAGGGCCTTAGCCTTTGAGTTTGGCACAGAGACTGTGCCTGTTGGCTCAGTAAGCTACCCTGGAAGTCGTCCCTTGTGGGGGAATACCCTGCTGATGCTGGAGGGGTTTTATGAAAGCTTTTCTAGCCACCTGATCCACAGAAGGGTGAAGGAACTGCTACATGTAGCCCATCCCAAGCTCCACAGGGGAGCTTAGCTCATGCTAAGCTCACAGAACTGATCTGACCAACGCCTTACCTTCAGGTTGTGAGGATTCTTCTGATTTATCATCATCATCCAGTTTCTCCTCTTCATCTTCTTCTGAACCTTTCTCAGAAATAGATTTTGGGTCTACGTCTGTACTCATTTCTATGTCTTTTAATTCACATTTAACAGCACCAGGCTCAGCGTCAGCGTCACAGTCCGGTTTAGTGTCCTTATCTGCAATATCTGGCTCCTCTTTGACATCAGACTTTTCTTTGGCTGCTGGATTTTCAGACCCTTCAACTTTAGGCTCCGTTTGTTCTGTAGCCTTTTCCTCTTGCACTGGTGTGGATGGGACAATAGGTGGTGTTTGACTGCAGCCAGCACCCAGAGGGTTCACTGAAGAGACAGGATTTGCATTACCTGTCCCTCTGTTTTGAGCAAAGTTTTTGTGAGCCTCAAGAAACGAGAGTTCAGGATCATTCAGAATGTGATAATCCGTCCTACTGACTCCATGTTTAGCAGCACCAATCAGCAAGTCTTTGTCATGTTTACCACACTCCCACCACTCCGGCAGGTCCAAGCTTGGCTGGCAGAGTTTTAGCCTCTCCCCCAGCTGTGGGTGATGGAGAACCTGTTCACGGATCTTCCGCAAGAGCTCTATGCGATACAAAGTTCTAGAAGCACGCTCTTCTGTGATGGGCTCGATCATAGTGGAGAGATCAGGCGGCTCTGCAACGACACCCGCTCCTACTGCTTAACATCGACCACATCACGGGATCACAGAACCATTCTGGCTGGAAGAGACCTTTCAGATCATCAAGTCCAACCATTAACCCAGCACTGCCAGGTCACCACTAAACCATGTCCCTCAGCGCCACATCTCCAAGGCTTTCAAACCACTCCAGGGATGGGGACTCCACCATTGCCCCAGGCAGCCTGAGCCAGGCCTGGACAACCCTTCTGGGTAAGAAATTGTTCCTCAGGTCCAACCTAAACCTCCCCTGGCACAACTTGAGGCTGTTTCCTTTGGTCCTGCCTCTAGCTACATGGGAGAACAGACCTATGCCCACTGATGTCCACCCCTTTCAAAATTAATCCACCTGGGCATGAAGTTTCAACAGTCCCTAGGAGTAAGGTTGATTTCAATGGTCAGTCAGAACTTACCATCATCCGGTTTGACTGGCATTCGGCAAACTCGTCTGCACATATTCACAAAGCCATTAAAATACTTTTCCAAACTTTCATCAGACTTTTTATCAAGTCTGGCAAATGCTCTGAATTGATTCCAGTCAAACTGATGTTTTGCGGGGTCAAAAATAATCCCAAAAGTGGACACCACACGATAAAAATCGGCTTCTTCTCTTCTTGTCCATCTAGTCAAGGAAGAAACGAGAGAAACAAGGCTATTGAATAAATCAGAGTGCAAACGTAGTTTGGACGCCCCAACCCCCACTTAGTTTATTCTTTCAGACCAGAAGAGAGGTACTGGTGACACCCAAGCTGAAATAAGCATTTCAAGAAAGGTATCACTGAGAAACTCACTTTTGTCGTTTTTCGGTTATTATAGCTTCCCTTTCTGCCTCCAGTGCCCTCACTTCTTCCCGAGGCCGGCGTCTCCTGCGGTCAGTCTTCATTAGTGCCTCTTGCCTCATTTGTTGCCTTTTATAGCTGCGCTGATAGGCAGTAATGAGGCGACGCAGACGGGTAGTCAGGGTGGAAGTGTTGGGCCAGTAGAGCTGCCCTAACTCAGCGTTGCTTTCACTGTGCTTGTCTAGAGAAGAGAGAAGTATTTGTGCACTGCAGAACCATCACTAAACATTTCCAAGTTTCTACAGCTATAAGTGGATTCCTGTTCTATCAGATAAGAATAAATGCCTCATTAATACTGGTGCAAAACAAATTAGAAGTGGGGTAACTACGTTGGTAGGAGATAAAAAATAGAACCCAACCATCCGACTCTGAGAGCACAGAAATACTTGTGAAGCACTTGGAGATAACCATCAAGAAGCATTATTATTCAACGTTATGAATGCAAACATATTATGAATACTGTAAGTATTTAAATTAATGCAACACATCTTTAAATATATTACTAAGGAGATCATCCTGCCTCTGAGGAAACACCTACGCGTATGATTTTCCACTTTATTATTCTCACTTAAACTTGGCAATTTTCCTCCATACTGAGGAAACAACATATCTATAACTTCCAAGATTATCTCAGCAAAAACATCAACGGCTGCATTATGAAACATCCGGTCTTTATCATCACAATTTCTAATGTAATTACAACGCCAGAAAGCCATAATGTGGCTTATTCAAAGGCAGTAAATAATTGTTTTGAAAGATGTGAAGCATGAAAAGATTTGGCAGTAAAAAAAGTTTGCAGTGGTGTTTTCCCAAAGCACCACCTATCTCCTCAGGTGGGAACAGAAACAGTCCAGCTTTCACTAAACAGTCCTTTTTTTGCCTTTTTAATTTCTTTGCTATAGTCTTACTTGGGTGTATTTCTACGGACTCCTCTTTATCTTCTGGAGGCGAGTTTGCAAATTCCTTGGGGAGAAGACAGAAGTTATTTTAGTTTTCAGTTTTGACCATATGTTATCATTTCAGGAGAAAAATATGTCATCTCTCCAAAACAGCAGCAAACACTCTTTGTTTGTGGGGTAGCTCTCAAACCTGAGAGCTGTCCATTAAGATAAACACGGAGAACCAGTTATAATTATTTGTATTTTTAATTACAGAAAGATGGATGTCCTTACATCGATTTCATCCTTGAAAGGAGTTCTGGTTGGCTTATATTCTGGATCTTCATCCTCTCTGTCAAATTCACCACTGAAAAATATTTAAAATAAATATTTTCATGAAGAATCTCGGTCTTGAGAGGCAGTGGATTTTCTGGACGAAAGCAAAACAGCTACAAAAGCCACCAGTACAGTGCACCGAGTCCCACCTTTGTATTTCATGCTCAACAGCGTCAGCAGTTCCACGCACTTTTTACAGCCCCTTCAGACCCCCAGGGGGGACGCCAGCAGAGCCCCACACACGAACCCACGCTGGTAAAGTTCCTTAAATTCTTCATGTGCCCCTTACCCGTCTCCACCATCTGCCAGCATGTCTGTGCCCCTCTGCTCAGCAGCGATGGCCTTTGCGTCCGGCATGCCGACCCGTTCCAGGAAGCACAGCGTTGGATCCGCTCGCATGGAATTGTACTTCTCATAACCTATGGGCACAGCACGAGACAGGAGGGTTTTTAAAAAAGCCCTGACCGACAGGGAATAGGATACGCCTAGGGGTACAAAGTAGAATTTTTTTCTGAATTTATTTATTTTGAAATGAAACAAAGGAGCTGTTGCCATGCTGGAAATAACCAGTTTGTTCATGGAATGTGCTTTTTCATATTGGTAAATTCCATCATTTCCACATCAATAGCATTAACAAATAGCAGATATTGAAGAAAGCATCAAATTTAATGTCTTTAAGGAAGTGAAGCAAAAATCTTTCACAAGTGAAAAAAACTTCTTTTAAGTTTTCCTATATGACTTTTTCCATGGTGGTTCTCCACATTCAATACTTCCTACTGGAGAGGTGCAGATGGGAATGGGAACAGGCACGCACACACAGTTTCTATAGCTCCAGCCCTGCTGGAACCCTTGATGCAGGCTGCAAAAACACTGTATACATGGGTTATACGTAAGGCCAACGAACCTGTCTTATTAGGTTTAGGATGATGCATGTCAGTAAGATGACACTGTTCCCTCTATGGTTTTCAAACTGCTGTTTGCTTTTTTACTGCCCAAGTTGACTAGATGGGAAATGGCAGATCCCAACAGTGCACTGCAGGAAAATGATTTTTAGACTAGACTTGCCTCAGCTGAGCCCACAAAACAGAGCTGCTGTACATAGGCAGAACAGCACAATTCAATTAGGATTTGTACTACAACACACTGCTCCTAACTGCTGTAGAGCCTCAAGCCAAACTGTAATCATGAAAGGTTTTATAAGCCATCATTCTCCCCTTTAGTCAGGCTGGGCTGCTGAGAATACCTCTGCGACCTCTAGAGAATTGGGATTATAATCAGGAATCGCTCACTGTATATATCATGCCAGCTCTGCATCCCCAGCCTTTCAAAGTTAACAAGGCTGCATCCCACTCAAGGGAGCCGGGAGTTCTCAACACTGACATTTGTGAAATATTGCTTGGAACAAAGCCCAGGAGGCACTTGTACAGATTAATAGCAGAGGTTAAGCCCACCGTCCACTTTGACACTGGTTGGCAGAGTTAGCAAGTGAAGCAGTGCTGGAAGGAAAGTTTATGGAGATCTATCTTACTATCTGGCCATTATTTAAACAAATATGGTTTTGTTTTATTTACAGCCAAGAAAGGAATGTTTTCTTCTCAAATGTTCTGCAAACATTTAAAAACAGCATCTGATATTTACGGCTCATATTAGCTTTTTAATGCAGGCAACGAAAAAAAAAAGGGAGATACAAGCCAACAGTTCTTTGGAACAATACTTGTTAATATTATGACTGATCGGTCCCACACACAGAAAGCTTTACAACTGAGTTTTGTTCAGAGTGAGACATCACTTACCGTGTTTGAATACTCCAATTAAAAGGGATTTATCCGCCTCCTTATCCCACCAGTCTGCAGGAACTTCAGCGTGGAATGGCTCAGGTATCCATATATCTACTTCACTGTAAAGACAGCATTATTTACATTCTCAGAGGTATTACCAGATAAGGACGTTGAAAAAAACCCAAAAAATAACGTGGTTCATGCTATCTTGTAAATGTGATTTTTGAAGGGGCAAAAAGAAAAACCCAACACAGAAACAGAAACACCTGGAAAAATCATTAGGGCGGTTAAAAAAATCCCCCAAGATGCACCCCAACAAAAAATCCCAACATTAGATTACTTTGGGAGCAGAATGACATTTATCCAAATATGATTCATTTAAGGTCTTCGTATGTTCTTTTTTATTTTTTTAAATGGAGATGGAGTAATTCTTCAGTATTAGCAGAACTGAAAATCCGCTTCTGTCATTTCTCACATCGTTCCCTCCCCCACGAAAATCCCCCACGGCACTTCATAAAATAAAAAGGCTGCTTGAGACCAGACCTTTAAGAGCCGACATGTGACAACCTTCAAACACCGCGCTATCGCGACACGCGTGCTGCTTAAGAGCCAGCGTCACAATGCAGCAAATAAACCTGCACTTGCACTAACCTTGAGTCAGCACCCTCTAAGATCTTGTCCGCTTGGTCCCCTATAACTTCTTGTCGTAGATAGTAGAGCATGCGGACACGCAGCAGGACCCTGGAGAGGAAAGGCAGAGGGGGGAAAAAGTTCTTAACTTCAGGACTGTTTGCCAACAGTGGCTTTTGGCAGCTGCTGCTGTTCATCCATCATCCTGCCAAGGCTGATTAGCCATGCTGTATGGTAGGCTTGAAGCGTGACAGATGGTGGCACATAATCACCTCTGTGTGGTGCTTTCTGCTGGCTTCCAACAGGCCTGCCTGGCAACCGCTTCCCCTGCACAGAGAGGGACCCAGCTCAGCCCGGCCCCGGCGCATTTCATTTAGTTCTACCTAGCGCAGCTTGTGAAGTTTAGACACGTACTCTACCACTGCCTCTGAAGTATTGAAGCAAGTTTGTAAACAACTGAGCAGATGGCTTTCAGTAACTGTTCTGCTTCATTATCTCATAAAATTTCCTCAGCTGCTGCCTTAATACCATTTTTGGAAGCACATCAGAAGTTGTAGGAATAAACGAGATATAAAATCTGGTTTTACTACCTTACAATAAACCCTCAATATGGAATGTCAGGTTTTTCAGATTATACAACTTTTTGCTTCCGAGAATCGGGGGGGGAAAAAAATAATCCCCCATTTCCCTTGGGAGATATTAACTATTCTTACTCTTTAGAGTTCAAACTGCTATTTAATTTTACCTGTGCGCAAACTAACTGCTACAAGGAAGTGAAAAATCTTACTGCCTGTGTTTATTTTCCCCCATTTCTGCAACACTACAGCCATTTCTGGAAGCGCTGTCAGGTGCTGTGGTCACACTTGAAGTTGGCAGGAGACAGAACGGCAGACTGGCTTTTCAAGGAGACTAGAAAAGAGGTCATCTCTGTAGAAAAAGTATCTACCTGAAAATAACCCTGCTCTCCAATGTTTATCCAATTCAGGGCCCCCCCTGCTGCCTAGTTCATGAAGTAAAACCAGGACCAGCTAAGATGGAGATTACTCGGCCGCTGCCCTCTCACTGTACCCACATCCCTCACGGCAACTGTTGAGTCACTGCTGCTCCTGGAGCAGCAAATGGGTGATCAGGGAGGCAGTAATCTGATCACACACTCGCATGAAAAATTTAGACCACCACCAGTTCTGAGCGCTCCTCATCAGGGATCTGATGCAACTGGAGCAACACCCGGATTTACACATGCTACTCAAGCAAACCTCAGAAGAGCCGGGATTGGAATGAAGGTCATGTCTGCAATTCAAAACATGTCAGACATGCTTCTTTTTGTACTCATGGTAACTGGGACCAGTAAGGTGTCCCTGCTCCCTGTGTGGCTATGTAAATAAGCTGTTGAGGGTCTCTGTCATCTTAGTATTAAGCAGTAACAGCTGTTACATCAAGCTGAAAGAGAGGAGCGGGAAGAAAAACCCAACATCAACCAGAAACCAGAGGCTCTTTGTACCTTTCAGGAGTCCTACGCATTAAAACATATATGTTCTATATGATATTTAACATATAACATATTAAAATATAGAACAGAATACATTTTACCTAAGGACAGAACACCAGCAAAAGCCAACTGCTACTGCTACGTTTTGAAGGAAATGACTTGGATTATTAATTGGCTTCCACCTCTGATTTTACCTGGGCTAAACATATTGCTGCTACAATTCACTCAGTCCCAGTGGATCTGGGAACCGAAGGAAAACGACAGCAACTGAAAACATCCCTGCACATTTACCAGTCCCCCCATCCTTGTAACTGTCCTACTTGTATTATTACAGAAGCAATAAATGCATTTAAGCCTCGTCTGCAAACTGATATAACAAGTCGTGAGGACATGTTACCTGGGAGATTAAAATGATGTTACAGGAAGGAATTTAATTACTTTAAGAGGATGTGAAATGTAATAACAGATCTGAGTAACAGTTGAGAAAAAAACCCAAAAGCAGTTTATTTGGAAGTGCACTTGCTAACCTAATTCTGTAAGTATCTGTTTCATCAGCTGAAAATTAAGCTTGGTTAGCATTTGGAGACAAGCTAATAAACCCCTTCAATGCCTCTCCTCCTTCACATCACACCCCCTCTCCTCTACTGACAAGCCACAGGTACTTTTCCAATCAATAATTTCTTTTCCATAAACAGCATTAGTAAGACACATATGTTAAAATCACAAAAGCAACAACAACCTTTTGGTAACGCAACATTATGTCTGTATGGTACATATACAATGAAGAGTATAGAACTAAAAACCACCAACCCCAAAGAACAACCAACACCACCCCCCCCAACCTGAAATCAAGATTTTTTTGGGACAAGGGTTAGGCTCAGTGTAACAGAAAAATGAGTAAGCAAAGCTGAGCTGGAGAACCAGGACGCTGTCAAAGGAAGCTGACACAAGAATAACTAAGATATTACAAAACAAAAGCTAAAAACGTAAGAGAGGCTTTTGAGGGATGTTCCTGCAGCACTAAACCAACCTAACATCCAAATCAAAATACAATTATCTTTATCCCCAAGGGCTGTCAGTTTAGCAACATGTTTAGAATTGCAAGAATCCAATCAGGGCATTCATTCAAGTAAGACAGCTCGGTGAGGAATTTTATCTCAAAGAATGGAGAAAAGAAAGTATTCTGTACGATGTGGAGAGTGAGAGAGGAAGGGAGGAAAATCAGCAGAGAGAAGAGATACACCCCCACACACGTGGACCACTCCATGAAATGCTGGAAATCAAGACCTGGATATTTGAGTTGAATATTTAAGGAACAGAACTTTAATGACATCGGCTTGAGAGACCCCACAAGAAGGGCAAGAAACAAACAGCTTTTGTTTGAAGATAGCCAACTGTCAAGAGAAATGGACTCAGCAGGGGGATACAGTCTTTCCTTTATATGATAAAAAGAATAACCTCATCTGATTCCATTCTCATTTAGTAAGCAGAAAACAATTTTCTTCAAAACTGTGTTTGAAGTGCTGATCGGTCGTAAAGAGCTGACGGAAGTATCCAGATACCTGTTAAGATGATTATCCTCAAATTAAAAAGTAATAATGGCCCGTACATCCTGTTAAATGGCCCCGTGTTCTAGTAAAAATAGCCAGAAGTAGTTGCACGCTTTTCAAAAGCACGTAGTAAAAACCCCTCTAAAGGAAGTATTAATTAATACTTACTTATTACAGTGATGTTTGAGATGTTTCCTATAGCTGTCTTCTTGAAATAATACATCTGGATTACAGGTCGTGAGCCAATCAGCGTCTTGCAGCATTGGCTGTGAACTCTGGGCTTTTACTTTCTTGCCTTTCCTCCCTCTGGGCACCGGTGCAGACAGACCTAGAGGAAACCCCAATATTTCTTGCAAAATCTGAACAGAAAAGCTCTCACCTCAAACTGCATTAAAAACATATTTAAAGCTAAGTATTGCTGCCATATTAATTCCTTTGTGGGCAACACGACCACCAAGAACCGAACAGCAACATAATTCAGTTCAGAAAATTGCAAATAACAAAATCAACCAAAACGTTCATGCAAATTTAGGTGTGAAGACTTCAAAAATTCAGAGCGCTAGCCAGAAAATGGTGTTACATAAATATTTCTCGTAAAAAGTCTTGTGAAGCTGAACGGCCATAAGGAAACAAGCTTTCTGATTTATGGCAATTTGAAAGAGATTAACTCCAGCAGTAGGTGCCACTTAAAAATCACATTAGAGTATCTGCTCAAAACTGATTTAAGGAAAAGAGCGCTGCATTCTACAACGTGTCTGCAGGAGACTTCCCCTTTAAGTGCGGACCAAGTCAAAGCCCACCTGACTCATAAAACCTGACAAGATCCTACAACATGTCAGAATGGCTATAGTTTAAACTAAACACACAGCGTGACTGAAGCAATTCTTTCCTATTTACTAGCATCATTATTTGATTGTGGTAGACATACCGGAATGATTAACCAAAGCTCGAGTTTGCCCATCTGCAGTTGGAGTGATCAGATCCCAGATGAAACTTTTGATATTTTCATCCCCTTTGTAATGATTAAGACAATACACCAGGATCGTCCGGCAGATGGTTTCCACATCTTGTTCTGTTAGCTGACGTTTATAGCGCCCGTGTGAGAGGATGTCAGTCCACCGACCCCAGCTATAAGAAAAATATGTTCAATACAACAGCCAGGGCACTGGTGTTTTCATTTGTGACTTTCAGCTTAACCCCTGGTACCAAGCAAGTCGGGGCCTCCCGTGTCAGCACCAAGGCATTCCGAGTTACGTCAGGGAATCCGTCCTCCAGCACCAAAGAGTTAAGAATGTTTATTTTACAGAACAGGCAATAAGTTCACTGCTCGTAAAGCTGCAATTGAACTACACTCAGAATAATAAAGTACATATGTTTAACTCCAGTGGTCCCAGTAAGCTACAAATAGGAAATTCGACCAGTTCCTACAATCGTGGGGTCTGGGGAATCATTCTTACTTCGATCTCGGAATCCGTTATTGGCAATTGTTGCATGCTACCTTCTAAAATGAAGGCATTTGGAAGCCCATCGTGCTAGCAGTCAAATATAGCTACTTGCTTGCAAAGAGATAAAATTCAAATTGGGAAATCCAACAGGGAAAAATATAAACTATCAAATAGCAGAATTTAAGTGGTGCCAAAATACCAGAATCTATGCTGAAAACCTCTAGACTGACTGTTGATTTGACAACCACATTGTTCTTTACAAATACACTTTGTTATTCTTCTCCACACTCAGAAAAGAGAGATGAAACCTTGGTAAGTCAGGAATTCTTTACACTGTGACAAACCAGAAACAAATACACTGTCATTACAAAACAACATACCTTACCAGTGAGCTCACAGCCATCTGTAAGACACTCGGATACTTTAAGTAACATATATATAAGCAACTTACACATTCATATAGCATCTTTAAAACTCACTGGCATGGATACAGTGTAATGAGGTAAAGGTTACACAGTAAGAGATTATGTGAACATGTCCAAGAGAAGGGCAAGTTATTCTGTATGTATCATTTCCCTATTTTCCATTCTTTAGCCACAATAAGTACATTTAATCTGTATATCCTTACCCATAAACCAACAAGTTCTTCTCCACCCTGAAACATTCACTTCTTGCATAACCCTGGGATTTGTCCTGAGGCCTGCGGGGCTTTGTGCTAGGTTTTTCTTCAGAATCACTTTCCAGGTCTGAAAACTCCATCAGTTCATCCTCTTTGACTGCACTGTAGAGTCTGGTTTGCTTTCTTACTCTTGGTGTATCAATAACTAGGTTATTCTAAAGCAGAAGTGAAAACGTAGAAATTTAGGAGGAGGGGTAGGAGGTATCTTCAATTTAAAAGTACTAGGAACTACCAAAGCTCTTACCCTTCCATTTAAAGCATCAATATCCAGCTCTGCTTTCTTTGCCCACTTCTGCCAAAAATTAGGGTCATCCAAGGAAATATCTGTCCTGTTCCCAGATGCAACAAAACTAGCCTAGTAAATATGAAAACACATGCATTGGTTTCTTAACTGCATGTTACAAAGAATATCTGCTTTCACTGGTAAATACAATAGTTCAGATGTATAAAGAAATGCTAAGCCTGGAAACTATCGTGACTGGAAATACAGATATCCCAATATTTGTGATGAAAACACCTGAGAGACGTGCATTGAAAAAATAAATTGACACCGAAGGCAATTTAATACTACTTCCAACTATCCTGGTCACATTTTGTTAGATCTCCTCTGAATGTCAATGCACACCTTTGCAAACGTTGAGCCTTTTCCTTCCGATTCAATAGTAATTGTGTGTGTTCGCCTTAAGAGAATCTGGTCAATATCCTCTTCACAAAACTTTGACCCTTCATCTTCCTCGTCCATCAGAGCACCATATGCCCCCTTTCGAAGAAGATCTTCTATTTCTTTCTTGGAAAGCTGTTGCACCTGTAACATGTAAGAGGTTTTTTTTTTCCCCTGACATCAGCTAGTGTGTACATCTGACAGTATAATTAGATTGCTTGCTCTCTTATTTAGCATTTTAAGAACTGAAACTCTAAGGTAACGTGGTGTGGGTCAATTAAACATTCATGCTGAAGTCACCATGAAATGAAGAGTATGAACAACAAGGTTCTGAGGGTGAAGTCATACAAGCAATTTAAACAATTTTATAATTCATTGATGAATGCTCATCTCCCGAGATTAGATTTAACTTAATAATTTGACAAAAAAAAAAAAAAAAAACACTAAAGAAAAAAAAAAGTCCATAGCAAAAAGGCTATACTAGAAGAACTCAAAAAAAAAAAAAGTGCCAGGATCAACACAATGTAAAGGGTGGAATGATGAGAATGGATGGAACATGATTCCACCTCCCCTTTTTGGCAATGAGTGAGCCATCAGATAGGCCGAGCCAGTTCATGGAGCCCTACCCTTAATTAACCCTACTCTAAAATACATGCTGTACTCCATCTGAAAAGCACCATCCTTCAGCTAGAATGCAAACAAGCAAGAAAAGCATCAGGCATTAACAGTGTTTGTGGATTGTGCACCTTGATGTATTAATCTCACCCCATTAGTAGCGTTCTCTCTCCCGCTCATAGACTGCAGCACAGCCTTATCAAGGCCCAGCTTCAAGCTAGCTTTGTCAAACATCTCCCTTTCGTAAGAGTTCCTTGTGATCAACCGGTAAATTTTTACTGATTTGCTCTGTCCTATTCTGTGACATCGTGCTTGAGCCTGATGAAACAAAGGCAGATAGTTATAGATGACAAAAGGAAGAAAAAATTTCTAGTAATCCATGCAGAGAACTTACTTTACAAATTATTGCTTTCAATATAAATTATAATCTTTATGCTTTTAAGAGAGGGACAATGGATAATTTCTGTCATAGGTGAAGAGAATTTCACAGCAAAATGGCAAAGAAAAATTGTCAGTAAAATAATCTCTTGTAATATTACCTGGAGGTCATTTTGGGGGTTCCAGTCTGAATCAAAAATGATGCAGGTATCAGCAGCAGTAAGATTAATGCCCAAACCTCCTGCCCTTGTACACAGCAGGAAAACAAACCTATCAGAATCAGGTCTTGAAAACCTGTCAATAGCTGCCTGACGCAAGTTGCCTCTTACTCGGCCATCAATTCGCTCGTAGGGGTACCTGAAATAAAGAGACATAATATTAAGCAGAACTTTACTGCAATGCCATTGGCTCTCTGTAAGAAAATGCAATTTAAAGGAAAGACAAAAAAAAAAAAAAAAAAAAATATACTAATATGGGATGAAAAGAACTACTACAAACTGAGTGACTGTTCCTGTGTCCACTAACTTCAGCAGTGGAAGACATACCACTTCTGTCTCCAGCTTTCTGCCTTTTGGTAAAGAACAGTCTTTCACTCCAAGGAATAAAAAAAAAAACAAAAAACAAAAAACAAACAAACAAAAAAAAACCAAAAACAAACAAACAAACAAAAAAACAACAACAACAAAAAAAAAAACAAACCAAACAAAAAAAAACAAACAAACACAACATTCAGGCTTAAGCTAAAAAACTCCAGAGCTGCCAAAGCCTTTAACTGAGTAGCAAACTAAGAGCTTTAAAGCTCTATTCACCTGAAAGAAAAATATCAGCTTTTGCAACTTACAGGTGTGCTTTTCCTTTTAGTCAGCTCATTGCTGAAAAAACTGTAAAGTGTTTGAATTTCAGCCCCTTTCAAGGCAGATTATTCGCAGGTTAAATACTGTGGCTGCTGAGGAAAGCACAGTTTATTTAGAATTGCATTTTATTGTTGCTCTCACCGTCTTTGAATGAGGTAGTCTTCCAGTATGTCCAAGCAGCGCACCATCTGGGAAAAGATAAGCACCCTGTGGCCACCAGCCTTCAGTTTTGGCAGCAGCTTGTCAATCAGCACTAGCTTGCCAGCAGCCTGGATCATTGCCTGGAGCTGAAAATCTGGAGAGTCGGCATTGTGTGTTTCTTTAAACTCTTCCAAAATTTTCTCTTCAGCACCTGCAAAGATTGGACAGCAATACATGAACACCGCAAAGGGGTGTATTAATAAACAATGAGCTCGCCTCCAGTACCCTATGGAAACCCAGGGAATGTTTTAACCGTTAGGAGAATAAACATTTATAAAGAATATTAAGCTTAAATTTAAAGCAAACATATACACAAACACAGCATGAAGAAAAAGTAACTTCCAGCACTGCTTTTTTGTTCCACTTCTTTCAACAGGAGTAAATCCTTTCCTACATAAATCTGTGCAGCTATTCCATGTGCAGAAATTCATTAAAAATTAAGTAAAAAAAGAAAAGAAAAAAGGAAACTATATTCCAATTGATCAAATGGCTTTTCTGTTCTTTTTAAAAATGAAACATGAAGGAAAAAAAAAAGTATCATTTCCAAAGGAAAAAAGAAGGAATACAAATCACATTTGATGGCTGTGCCTCTAAACTCAAGCTTGATCATGTGCATGAGCTGGACTTGCTCCTTCCATTATTAATTACAGAATCAAAATCCAAACAATGAACAAAACCTCTTTTTGGGGGGTGTGAGGGGAATAAGCAGCTGTGAAAACATTATTTTACCTTCTATTTACCTTGCTTTTCTCACTGAATCTGGGGGTTTTTTTGTGCAGTAGGATGAAGATATCCATATTTGTTCAAGAATTAGTCAAAAGTTGTTTCTTGCCACTTCTTCTGCCTATGAATCTGCACAGCAGCAAATATTTCCTCATACTGCTTGTTCTCTGAATGCTCCAGACCAAGCTGAAGTTTTCTCTTCAACCTGTCCCATGCTTTTATTCCACTTTTTACATCACTTCCACAAACAGTGGACTACTCCATGAATTATCAAATTCCTACTTCTTGGCTATGTAAAAGGTTAGGAATCTTCCTTCTAAGCTTATTTCACACCCAAATAAATCTTTCTTTGGAGCGGTCTTTTTCAAATTTTTTTTTTTTTTTTTTTTTTAAACAAAATGTTATTTATAAAGTATTTCTGGTTTGTGTAATATTCAGATTCTTGAATAGCACAGGGAAAGGTGGGAGGGCTGGGGGAGGGAGGAAGAACCACTTCCTGCCAGGCTTCTGCTGTGCATCTCTCACGTCCCAGCTCCAAGTAGATGCCTGTAAATAAATGGGCAAACCCCCCCTGTGTGATGGGCAGTTCAGCACCTGCTGCAGTGTGGTGTCTCCACTAGATACTACCCTGAGTAGACTGACAGCTTCCTCCTACTCAAAACACATGCACTGCCAGCTTTTACAGTACTCAACAGACGCAAGGTGGGACCACACTTGAAGGTAGTTTAACATTCCCAAATTTTCCCTCTCTGGATTCCCTGTTCCAAGCATTACTGCTCCAAATGGTTTGCACATATGAAACATAAAGCCATGTGAAAACAGCACAATCAAAGACTCCTTCAAGTTGCCTTCAATCGTATCGTTTCCCATCTTGTAAAACGGGCAGAACCTGGGGTAGTGAGCCTCAGATTTTGTACTGAGCTTTGGCAATTCCAGGACACAGTAGGCT
The DNA here is from genome assembly GCF_000691845.1 of Merops nubicus. Classification (NCBI taxonomy): domain Eukaryota; kingdom Metazoa; phylum Chordata; class Aves; order Coraciiformes; family Meropidae; genus Merops; species Merops nubicus. The sequence continues at coordinate 27,028 of NW_008594011.1, read as the reverse complement.
GTCAAGTAGTTCATGTAACCAAGATCACTGAAGTTGCTGTCTATCATTTAGTTCTTACTCAACTGTGATATCCAAATTGAAGTTTCACTACTATGAAGTAAACCAATATGCAAACACACCATCTGCAAAAGCAAACCACCTAAGCAAAGCTCACCACAACGAACCCACAAACGGGTCTGAGCAATGGGGGATTTTCCACATCAGAGCTTGGTCTCAGCAAGACCCACTTCCATAACAGACCACGACCTCAAAAATCTGCTCTTTCAACAAGTATCTTCTTGCTAAACCCTGTAGAAGACGACTCTGTATTTTTTATTTCTACTACAAATGCAATTCAGTGACGGACTTTGGTAGTCTGTTACCCAAAAGTTACTCAGGGCTGTAACACTAGTTCCTGTCCTGGCTGATTTTTAGTAGGGGATGAATGGAAGGTATTGGAACCTGTGCTTGGTCCATTAAAGAAAACCCCCTACTTCTACTCCAAATTAGGAGAGGTTTCCAGGGCACAAGAGGGCCTAAAGAACAGAGTAAGAAACCTTTCTGATGTTCCACACTGTAGGATGTGTAAGCACAGAGGCACTCCCCACTGCTGGCTCTTGGAGACGGAAAAAGAGGAACGATGTAGAAATACCCGAGAACGGTTGTTACAGAGAAAAGAAAAAGTCCAGCTCTAAGAGAAATGACAGAGAATGCTTTGCCCAAGTTGGTTGAGAATACCCAAAATGCAGTAACTCCCTCAAGAAGTCTACTGAAAGACAGTCTCAGCAGACCACCATGCTCCCCTCCACAGAAGACATCAAGAACTAGAAGGCCTCCTTGCAACTATGACACAAAACAGAACACAGAGTGTTCCACTTGGATATTCAAACACGCGTGCAGCACTGCTTGCTTACAGAACCAGCAGACTTGGAACAAAATGAGAAGGCTTCAGAGACCCCTTTATAAAAGCAATGAAGTCTCAAGAACTTGCTACTGCAGCAAATCCTTCCTCAGAAGGACACCGTGCGAGGTTACACGCTGGCACTGCAAGACCTCTTGGCAGAACTGCAATAAGCTTGTGCCATCACCCTAAGCACAAAGATGTTCATTGTCCATCAACAAACCAAAACCTCAGACTCAACTACAGGATGCAGAGTATTTTTTATCCTGGACCTGCTTGTTTATAGTTCCCTCTCCACACTACTAAGAAGATTTATTTTTCTTTCAAATATGAAGGCTCGACCCACCCATCATGTTGCTGCATGACATCGAGTCCAAACATTCGAAAGTCACAAAAGTTTTACAGAGGCAAAGCATTGAAGAAATAAAACCACCTCTCTTTATTAGGGTTAAGATACATCAAAATATACTTGAAATTTTCTGTATAGACACCTGGCTGTATAAAGCAGCCTCTAACAGACACTAAACGAATCAAGACTTGTGAGGAAAAGAAAAAAAACCCAAATCACTGCTGCAGGCAATCCTGCAAGCACTACTCATTAACTCTATTTGACCAAACAAATTAGCAGCAAAATAGTCAGATTATTCCTTTTAGCAAACATGAAATAAGAAAAAATAACAGCAAGGTTAAAACTAACTGTAAAAAAAACCAAGAAATGTAAAAAGCATCAGGTTCAGAAGCTCACAACCTGAACATCCTGAACCATTTTCTGGTGAACAAGTTTGTATAGTGGGTTAAGTTAAAACAAAGAACTGACAAACAAAAAGCCCTACACCAGAACCACAAAGCTCCTCTGCTGTATGCTCATCTGAGCGTAGAAACTCAGCAGCCCACCAGCACGGCTGGGCTGGAGTGCTTTGGACTAACCCTCTATCATGTCTTTGGAATAATTACTTGTGCATGAAATATAATTAGATGTCATTTCATGAATCAGTGTAAGCACTTCCCCCCTCTCCCCATATAAACAACAAAAAAAAGTCAAGAAACAAAAAGTAAGCACTGCAAGATGGAAGTCATATAGTAATAAAAAAAAAAAACCACCCTGAAATCACATATGGCTCTTAAACAAAACAGTCTTTCATCATGAAGGTTATAACCAACATTAAACCAACCTCAGCATAAATCATGGTAAGGAAGAGGAGATGGGAAACAAAAAACTAACAGAACACAACCCTGCACGGGGGCTTCTGTTACACCCTCAACTGGAAGATCTGCTCTGAGCAACCCATGCAAATTTAGCACAATTCTGACAGCTACTGGGTCATCAAATGGTCAGTCACTGGACCAGGATCCCCAGGGATCACAACTGGCAGAGTTCAAGGGCATCTAGATGATGCTCTCAGTCCTGTGGTTTAGTTTTAGGTAGTCCTGCAAGGAGCAGGGCTCGGTGGTACTTATAGGTTCCTTCTGACTTGGGCTGTTCTACCATTCTATAGTGCTGGCCACAGATAATCCGGATCTAAAATCAACAGCATCATGCTGAGAAACAGGATTAGCCATTAAAGTCCAAGTTGATGTTCCTGCAAATATTTTCTTACTAGTTAAATTAGGAAAATGAACTGACAAGGTGTAGCCATAAAAGCAGCAAGCTACTATCTTATGTTCTGTGGCAAGAAAATAAGTAGCAGCTAACTCTAACTGAAAAAAAAAAATTGCTGTATTTATGCCAGTATCCAACAACCTGCATCGTAATGGAAGTCTCATTTGTCAGAAATAACAAAATAAAACTCAACACAACCAACACTGTCAGGGCTAGGAAGCCTTGGAGAAAAGCAGGCCAGATGTCTTCAATGCAGATATCCACACTTAAAAGAATCTAAAAGCAATAGAAAGATGCACTACAACAGCATTTCTAATTTAGTGAACTTCCTTACAACTGTTCTTCAAAGGAGGAGAAAACCAGGAGTCCTACCGTTAATAAGGTACGGATGATTGCAGCATTTTCTTAGCTCCATCATAGTGTTTAGAAGATTAGGTACATTTGCCTGACCTCCACCCTTGGAAAGAAATGTGAAATTCTTTTCAAGAATAGCACGATAGTATTTCTTCTGAATATTTGTCAGCTCAACTTCAATGATGGTTTCCTCTTTGGGGGCCAGGTTCTTTTCCACATCCTCCTTGAGGCGTCTCAGCATCATCGGCTTCAAAATAGCTTGGAGTTTTTGCACCTATGAAATAAGCATTTAATAAATAACTGAATTAAAACTTCTAACCACTGAACATCCTGCTTAATGCTATTTTTTCCCTTCATATGTCTGCTTTTAATTCTTCTCTTACTTCCCTAGCTTTGACATCGACTGAAGTAGAACGATTTAGGCCTGATGTCCAAATGAAAACATTTTATTTCTGTAAATTTTTTAGCACACAGATAATTTGTAGTGTCTCCAGGCTTTGCAGCACATACTTCCAAGACACATCATAAATGGGAGAGGGGGGAAGAAATGTCCACTTTCCTCAAAAAATCAAGCAGTAAGTTTTGTCAAGCTTTTGTACAGTCCCTTACATATAAAGCTCAAACGTATTCCATATAGAAAAACTGGCATTTAGGTTGTTTAAGGTGGTCTCTCAAAGTCCAAACCACCTAAGTGGTTTAAGAGCTGATAATTCACTTTGAAATTGGTCATCACATGAATCTCTTAGTAATAAAGCAACTTCAGGAGAAAACAGATAAATTAGTACAGAGAGGCAAACAATTGAAAAAATACATGGAATAGGACTGCAAGGAATTGAGAAGAGAATCCAAGTCATTAGCACATCATCTCTCCCATCACTTGAAAGATAAACCAAATTCCAAAAATATCTAATGCTGTGTCAGCAGAGAAGGTGCTCCTTCCAAAACCTGTTGGCCCAAGCAAGCCAGGCTCCAATTCCACTCATGGCTGGTGACATTATTTTAGTGCTGTTTCCATGTAGGGCTTCAAAAATTTCCAGTTCTGCTTTGCTGACATTTTGAGCTGGCCAGACAAAAGTGATGTTGAGAGTTCAAATAGATTAGCTGCAGCTCAAACACAGTATTGACAGGCCTACATGGCTTCTGGATCAGAGCTGGCTCACTTCCAACCAGGTCAGAGTCCATTCCGACTGGCACGCAACTGCCTGCACAATCTGTGGAAACATATCCTGTTATTCCCTTGGGACATGCTATGATTTTTCCAGGAGGTAAGGGGCTAGGGGAGAGCCGTTTTGTTATTTAGACGGCAACCCATGAAAGAGCTGCTCTCAAAGAAAGTTAACAAATTCAAGCAGTTAAAAGTTAGAAATACCAGAAACTGAATTTTCGGGCAAAACCAACATAAGGCTGCACATAAAATCACATGCAGTTGTGAAGTTAGATTGTCAGAGGGTGCAAAGGGCCAAATGCAAGCCATTCTCATTTGGTGATGTGACTGCTACCTACTGACTTTTAAGAGCACTTTCATATATACAAGAAGAAATTTAAGTTTAATGTATGATCATAAGAAGATTCTACACTTTAGATCTAAAACATGCTGCACTGAGGGTCTTTCATTTTGCATTGATTTTTCATTTCTTTTATTGGACAGCTTGAGAAATCTGCTTCTCAGTCAAAAAAAAAAAATCTCCCTCCATTTGTTTGCCTCCTGCTTAATCAGGCTTCAAATACGTTCTTGTTTGTACAGAAGTCATCGATGAAACTCTCGGATAATAACTCTAGAGTAAAGTTAGGACAGTGCCCTCACTCTGATATTGGTGCTCAAGGAAGAATGTCAACTGAGGTGTTAATTCTTTGAACAGAGTGAACAAGCAATTCTGGAAGTATTTACCCCCAGTAACCATTACAAAACACTGTCACCTCATTTTTAAACACCATGTTTTAATGAGGGGAAACTCCCTGTTTCTGCATCACCAAGAGACAAAGGATTAAAAAAATAACTAGTGATAAGGCAAGATGACTTTTGGTCAAAAGCAGAAAACTTAACAAAATTAAAACAACCAAAAATACCCAAGGATAAAACTACTGTGGTCTTCCAAAAAGGAAATAGGTCCTACTAGTAAAACCGAGTAACAAAGCTCAACTATAATAACATGGATAAATTCACAATATCGAAAGAGAAAAGTGAGAGTGCAGAAGTTTACCTGTTCTTCAGTTTTCAGATCACCAAATTCTTGCATGAATGTGGTTTCTGATGGGAAGCGACCCGGTTCCAAAAAGTGAAGCAAGCTAAATAGCTCTTCTACTGTATTTTGCAAAGGGGTTCCAGTAAGCAGCACTTTATGCTCCTGAAAGGTTAAGAAACAGTTGCCTACAAATCCATCTACAACCATTTTCAATGGAGAAATACACAAAATTATCTTTTTTTTTTTTTCACCTATCTGTATCTCTCATCTTTGTTTCCTCTCACCACCCTCAACTACTCAAACAGCACTTTCCATGACATATCTAACTTGCATTCTGGCCTTCCTGCAGCAATAGCCCAGAAATCCTTCACTACTGAAAGCACTTTCAGAAGTCCTCCAGCTACAAGAGTTTTTACTGATCCACAACACCCCAGCCCTTTCACAAACACAATGAACTTTAACTAGCAAAGTAATAGCTGAACTTATCCCATTGCTTCCAGTATAAATCCACCCATTTACCACACCCCCAAAAAGATCTCAGAGCATGAATCTCAGCAGGGCAAGTCTAAGCTTCTAACAGAGAACCTGAAGCAAGGTCTTACTGTCCACCTACACACCAGAATGTGAGATTGGCAGAGGCAAGAGGAAAAGTTGCATGTTGCATTAGGGGAGGAACCCAAAGAGGTTAAGCAACTAGCCCAAGGCCAAACTTTAGTAGTAGGAGAACAAGAACTGAAGTGAAAAATCCCCTATCTCCATCTATAGCCCCACCTATAAGCTTGGCTTTCCTCTAACAGCAACTATAATAAGGAGAATAAATTGTACATGGCATTTTGACAAACTTACACTTATTAAGCCTCAAGTCTCCTTCAAGAAAAAAATTGTTTAATAAGCAGGGGAAAAGATACTAAAAAGTGACCTATAGGTCACCAGTGCTTTTGTAAGCTGATGTTTATGGTTCTTAAATCGTATCAGAAAAAAAAAAATTTGAATTTCAGTTATTAACAGCATGACTGCATTCCTCTCACATTTTTAAAGAATCTTCAAGCCAAAAAAAGGAGAAATTTCACCTTTCAAAGGGTAAATATCTTTTAAAATCATCATGTTATTTTTCTGTGTTTAGTACACATATTTTGTGCACATAATGCAATAGATATTTACGTAAGCATCAGAAACCAACTTGCTTCTCCCTTCCTCAGTCAATCTGAAAGAAGCCCCTTATGGCCACCCAACAACTGAACATCAGGGCTGACATTAATGCACAGCAGTTCAACTCTCACAGTCCTGCTTGGTCACCTGGTCACACAGCTTGAAACAGAACCACGCAATCACCAAGGCTGGAAAGGCACTCCAAGATCACCAGATCCAACTGTCAATTCAACACTCCCATGACCACTAAGCCACGTTCCCAAGTGCCACATCTACACATGTTTTGAACTCCTCCATGGATGGTGACTCCACCATTTTTTGATGGAACCATAAATCAGGAGCAACAAAGACACAGAAGACACAAGCGTGAGAACTGTACACACTGACCAGGTCCATCATCTTGAGTCCTTCCAAAAGCTTACAGTTCCTGTTTTTCAGCCTGTGGGCCTCATCAATGACCACGCAGCGCCATGGAATGTTACGCAGCTCCGGGCAGTCAGTCAAGATCATTTCAAATGTTGTGATAATGGCGTGGAACTTGTAGGACCCCTTTATCACACGACCCTAAAAAGAACAGCTGAGTTTAGAATCACAGAATGGTATGGGTTGACTGCTAGAATATTTTTCTCCCAATAAACAGTAGGTTTTTTCCTGTCAGACGTCGAGTGTCCAAACCCACCAGCAACTCTAGTAAACAGCTTTGAACAGAAGGAACTCTGAACTCTTAAAGGCAGAATGTAGATCCCTCCACACATTTCTTTGACATTTCTGTATGTTGTGTTCAGGAAAGTTCAATAGGACAATTCACTTGATGACTATCACCATATTCACTATTTTTTTGGTTAGTTGAGGGTCTTATTTTCATTGCTGATACTCAGACTGTTTCAAAACAAACAAACAAAAAAAAAACCCAACCCTGGATAAACTTTACTCAAGACCACGAAACTAACATCTTTCTGACGTGATGCTGTACTTCTTCCTAATGTTGTTGGAAGAAAAATGGAGAAGGAAACATTTACCCAGAAACATTAATCCAGAACCATTTATCTTCTTAGGAAGACCAAGAGTTGTTACCTAACGAACAGCAGAGGAAGGTTCACTAAGTGTGCAACTTAGAAAGCTGGTAAATTGAAACGTTGTAACCTTCTCATGAGCCAGATGTAAGGGTGAAAATACCAGAACACAGTCTAGGAGATTCTTCCCAAGTAGTGGAAAAGAATTCCAAGAGCAACCTCACGACGGTAGGGCAAGCAGTGGTCTTCAAAAACCATCACTACATAAAGCAGCACATCCAGCTGAAGTAAAAGTCATGAGGAACCCTTTATTGTATATTTAGAGCTGTCAATCTCACATGAAAAAGCTCATGTTATTTGAAAGACAGTCAAATGCTCTAACTGAAGAACATAGGAACAAATCAAGCAGAAAGTTCCAAGAGCTCTCCAAGAGCTTCAGAAGATGAATGATGTAGTTCTTCAACAGTTTCAGGCCTCCAGTGTTTGGGAAGTATGGGAAAGAATCCCAAGTAATCCTGTTAATGTCACATTTGTAAATGTAGAAACTATCAGGAAAGTGACCTATAGCATTGTGACAAGGCAATGCTTACGTAACTAGGAATCAATGTATTCTGTTTCTGAATGGCATCCAAACAAAGTTCTCAGATGTTGGAACCACAGGAATTTCACATCCACTTATTCAGAGAAGTTCTGCCATTCGAGGAAATCCATCTTCCTAATACATAGTGCTTTCTTGTTCTGTTAGGGTAATCTTTCTGGAATAACTCAAGCAACTGAGGTAGCCACAAGGTACAATTAGGTATGAATATAGAAATTGGATTATGTTTTGGGGTCTTAGCAGATACAAACTGAGAAGTTCAACTGGATGGGCCTAAGAAGTGGACTTCTAAAAAGATTCACATTTCACCAGTGGGAACCCTTGAAGGTTATTATGGTCTTTTCCCACCAACCTCAGACTCGACTCTAAGGAACAAGTGAACAGATGCAAGAAATGTGCACATGACCCAATTATAGCTGGAAGGCATCTGGAAAACAAAGTCACAGCCACTTTGAGAAATGCAATGCAACGTCATCATCGGTGAAAGACAGAGTCCCTGTTGGTGAAATACTGCCTTCAACTGCTGCACACTAACCATTCTTGGCAAAAATCTAAGGTAGTCCTATGCTGATAGCATGCTCATAGCCCAGCAGCTTCTCAGCAAGGAAGAACACCACGCAGGCAAGAAAATACTCTCTTAAGCCAACACCCACTGAGCCCAAAAGGGATGAACCAGGTAAGCCAGAAGTCTTGAACATAAGTAGCATTATTTTGAGTTAAAATAACCAAGGACAAGCTCTTCTTTTTCTCCACATGAACCAGGTGGTTTCCATTTTTAGCCCTCATGACACTGCAAAGTAAATTTCCCCTCACAAACAAGTCAACTCTTGCAGGGCTCTGTCATTAATTTTGTTTGGCAGAGTCTTCCACATTTTACAGCAGAACTCTTTCTCAGAGGTAGAATACTACAGAAAAGCAATTGGTTTATTTGGTATTCCAACCTGGAAAGGCCCCCAGAAGGACCTTTCAGTTACACTGTTTCAGAATAACAAAGCAGGCTCCCCTACAAGCAGTAGGGCAGGAAGGGATTTTAGAGGAACACCTCCACTAGCATGGTGCCCTTAGCATTCAAGTCACAGCACTGCAGAAATTTATCTTGTTATCCACTACTCTTTAGGTTTTCACAACTTGACTCTGAAGAAAAATCACACTACTGCAGATGGGGTAGGTTCTTCTCATGTATGCTTTCACTACTGCCCTTCAAAGCCGCTCAAGGCTCTCCTGATGTTCAATTGTCTTTCTGAGAAATTGCTCAACTTGAGAGGACTCTTTTCATCTGAAGACTCAAAATACTAAAGATGTTGATGTCTGAGTTGATTCATTTGGCAAGGGGACGAGAAACGATACTGCCAAAGCCTTTCTTCTACCTCTCCCTCATTGTGCCCCACCCTACACCCACTGATGGTATTTTAGAGGATGCCAGACTGGACACCACATGGAGATCCTTATCATCAGAACACGAAGAGAGTTTTTTTTCCTATAATTCAGTTTCTACCATGTATTTTACAGTTGATGTAGCCTTAAAGAGTGGAACACAGAAGATGATTTCATGACACATCTGAGCTAACTGCCACCAAAAGGATGAGTTCACTCCACTTCTCTTTTATCCCCAACCGTGGCAATTGCCCGATTCTCCTCTTAGACCAGTCCATGGAGCAACGCTAGAAGAAAACGATTCATTCTTCTGTGCCATGAGTGCTTTGTCATTCCTCACTATGGGGTCAAATTAATCCCCTGTCAGTACAAGAGAAGAGTTAAGAATCTGGCAATGGGGGGAACAGAACTTTCTGCAGCATCTTCCTTTAGATCCTTTTAATTGCCTTTATATCAGCGAACCTTTATTGCCAAAATAACACTAAAATCTGCACAGCAAGTGGGATTTTTCTGAAGAAGTTCCTTCATTCAGGTTTCATAGAATCATAGAATCCTTTAGGTTGGAAGAGACCTTTAAGATCATCAAGTCCAACCTGCTGCATCCTAAGGGGAAGAAGGTGCTGAGAACAAGCACCGCTTCAATAATGAATAAACAATCTTTAATACACAAAACACTTCAGTACAGGCAGTATTTGTATAAACCCAGATTTTTAAACTTGATTCAAAATATCCTTAATAAATAATTCAAAATCAGAAAAACTACAAGTCCATTCTAGTTCATTTGTCACAGCTTTGCTCTAAGGACTCACTGCAGTTTTCAACCCCTCCTTTTAAGGCGAGGAAGTGAGAACTGGGATGAACTGGAGTAGCCACTGCATTACTGACAAAGAGGAAAGCTGCAACTTTTCTACTCTTTAATAAAGATTTCCCTCCTCCTACACACTTGCACTGCGCTAGTTCTTTTAACCACAGTCTCACAGTATGATCTTGTGACACAAAAGGATCTGCCTTTTCAGCCTTCCCAGAACTGAGCTCTCCATGCTGCAAGAATCACCCCCATTCCTTGGCCACAGGCAGCCCTATGTTTAGCTATTCTGAGTATCCTTAGGTTGAATCCAATTTATTAAGTAATACAGCTTGTTCTGTACCCATGAACTGTCTGAATTATTTACCTCTCTCCCCGTCTTTGTGTCATTTGAAAACTTGCTCAGTAATGATTTTATGTTTTCTTTCAGGTCATTGATAAAAGTGTTTTATAGCTCATGGACAAGAACCAATCCCTGAAGAACTACACTGGAAATGCAAATCATTTCTCATTTACAATTACATCGAGAAATATCAGTTAGCCAGTTTTAAATCCACTTAGTGTGTGCCGTATTGATTTTATATCATTCTAGTTTATTAATCAAAATATCCAGTGGCATAAAATCAAATGCTTTACAGAAAATCTAAATATATGAATTCACCACTATCACTTCTTTAAGCTTAGCTGGAAATAATACTCCACAATACATCAAAGCAGGTTGAAGTTCCACTCTTCTCTTAACTGAGGAGAATTATGCTGTTTTGCAGTAACATTTGATATTTTCCCCAGACCTGCTTGCTTACTCTGAGCAACACCACGCATTCACGCGTAGAGATCTGTTGCTCTTTATAGCTGCAGTTCTCAAAATAATTTTCTGTTCCTACCGTCAATCTTTTCTGTACCTGCTCCTCCTCCTAAGAGCTATTCAACATGAGTGCAGTAACACAGACTTGAAATATAACTGACTTACAAGATTTGATAAAGAAGCACTGACAAGCTTAACTTCTGCAAGCTGCTCTTTTCCTGGAATGGTAGGCAAAGATTTATTTTTAAGCATAGTTCCAATTAAAGTAGTTTCTTCATTAAGAATCCTTTCTGCTAGCTCTCCTCAGGAACACCAACTAATGAAAACCTTGAATGAAACCTTAGAATGAGAGCTGTACCATCCCAATAACTCTCAGTGCCCTTTATTTCCAGATGATCTCTTGGCTGCTATTGGAAAGCACTCTCTTTATTAAATACACGTCTTCATTTTTAGCTAAAACCTACTACAGCAGTACTACAAACCTAATCGATGCTTAATTAACAGCAGAACACATACAAAAAAAGGGGAAAAAAAAGAATCCTGAAGAGGTTTTACCTGTGGATCTTTGAAATACATTTCATACAACTGAATGGTCCGCCGGCTCGCCTGACTCCCATGATACACCACCACATTCAGCTCTGTCCAGGTGCGGAACTCCCTTTCCCAGTTGGGAATTGTGGACAACGGTGCAATAACCAAGAAAGGACCATGGATTCCTTTCAAATATATCTCATAGAGAAACGTAATGGACTGGATAGTCTTTCCCAACCCCATTTCATCTGCTAAAATGCAGTTTCGTCTGAAAGCAATAATAAAAAAAGTCTGAATGATTTATTCCTAACTCAAAACATAGAAAATCAGTAAGGAGCTAAACAGAATAATCCAAGAATTTCTAGAATGGCAAGTTTACAATGAAAGCACATCCTAGTCTTTGTGTATTTTAAGTAAATGTTATGATTTCTGATGCAATAAGGGTGGATATAGTCACTTTATGTAGCTCTCAAGTTCACGTGGGGGAGGAAGGGGGGACAGGTGTGTGCATGAACACACACACACAAAGGCTCTTGCCACAAGAATCTATCTGAAATACTCATGCTTTATGTAACATGATGTTATCCACTCAAAATTAGTTTGTGTACGACTCCTGCAGCAGAGAATGAGATGTGTAAATGCTTCTCAAACCGCACTTTAGCTGACTTTAAATGGTTCTTGTTTCAAACAAACTACAAAAGCTTATCCAAAGCAGGACTCCGCAATAAGCAATATTTTACGTACGTGTTGTACCAATTGAAAAGAAGCCAGTTTACTCCCTCCAACTGGTATTCCCTGAGTTTGTTATTGTTTTTATACTCCCTGGAACTCTCCGATTTCTTCCAGTCATCGGCAGGAGGTCGCTCCTGTTTCAAATACAGCAAATCCCATTAGTGGTTTCTAAAAGACCACATTACTTTACTATTTTCGAATAAAATCCTCTATACAGAGCCAATTCTTACCACACGCTCCATTTCTGGCTCCCTAGACATCAGTTTCTCAAATTCTTCTATCTTAGCTTGGTCGATGTCTTGCTTGAGCTCCCAAGTGCTGTCTTCATAAGGAAGTGAACACCATTTCACCAGATAATGCGTTACAGGCTTTAAGACAAAAATCAGATTGCATCAATTTAAAAAGAATAAAAATGCAACCTTTTTTTACAGGAGATCTGCAGGCTAGATACAATTCCAAAAGCTTTAGCAGACCTGAATGTCAGCAGGCTGACACCTCGACAACCTAATGAGGTAAGGTCAGGAATGCAGGTTTGCCACCAAAACGAGCACAACACCGCATTTGAAATCACTATGCTTCAACTAAACCTGACAGGTAAACCAGTATTCCAACTGTTACAATTCCTATGCTTTGCCACATAAACAGATAACTGGTTTTTCTCCTCAGAATCATCAGACACTCCCCAGCAGGCCACCCAAAGCCCTCCATTCACTGACAGCAATATGGAAACACTGACACAGCATCTTTCTGTTCTCCCAGGGGCAGAAAGGAGTCTCCGGGAAGACAGAGTGATCTCCTTCTGCAGAACAAGCCATTAAAGAGTAAGAAACGGTGGCTTCAGGACCTCTTCTGCAACAATTATTTATTCTAAATAATGTCTAAAGTATCGTGACATTAGCTAAGATTTTTGCAATTTTCATCTAAATTCTGTATTACCTGTGCAGACATATTTCTACAGAATTAAGTACCACCTCAAATCTACACATCAGAAAGGGGATTTTTTGGTTGTTTTGTGTATTTTTAAATATAGGTAACGTAACAAGTTTGGAACTCTCACTAAAACCCCTTTATTTCAGGAAAACAACTACATTAGCCAATGTTTTCTCAAATGTGCTCCTATTTTCTATGCTGAAGAACTATGCTTTCTATGCTGAAGAACTCTAATCAGAATGTCCATATGATGAAAAATGCACTAGAAGTTTTGTTTACCTCTCCATTATCATCTGTGCTATGTGAAAAATCCATGATTCGATCAACTTCCACATAATCTGGATTAAAAAGCTCATCATCAATCTGTTCAAGGAGAGAGGCAAAAATACAGAAGATATCTCTATTAGCACTTCCTGAGAGGAAAAATTATTATATATTTCACCATGCAATAATATTTTGGGTCACGGTGACACAGAATTTATATCTGGCAAACTTCACCATGTTAATTGAAACGCTACAATTCAGCAAGATCGTTCCCCGTGAGGGAATCAGACTTCTCAGACTTTGTTAACTGGGCCTCTTAATTACTGTGTGAAACCTTTTACTGTGAGAGAATGTTTAAGAATATTTTAAATGAAGTGTGAAATTACAATTCACTAATGAGCAATCGAAAAGGCTTATGGCATGCAATGCATTTAGTATTCTTGAAAACTACGGCTTGCAGTAAAGAAATTAGAGCCTTGTACTCTAAAGTGCCTTTGGATTATTTTAACTACAGGAATTGTCTAACTGCTTTATAAGCAAGATTCAAAGATTATTATTTCAAAAACAGAGAAAAAAAACATTGCACACTGCAGTTTTGCTAAAAATCAGTTTATGTTCTTTCTTATGGCTTCAACAACTTGCAGGATTCTCTTGTGTACTAAAGTGTTCCGTTGTGTTTCATACTTTTAAGATCCCCTCCAATAGAAAATTTAGACAAAAGGACTGTACATTTTGATAACTTTTTCTAAAACAAGAACAAATTCCAAGTATTTACAGTAACTTGTGACCCGCATGGAAATGGGTGGGTTGTTGGTTTTTTTAAATATATTGAAAAGCAAGAATTCCAGTCATCTTCACTTAGAACAGATATTAAACTTTACAATGCTGCTGCTTAATGCCATACTACACTGTACTGACTGTTGGTCCAAATTATGTATTTAACTTCTTTGAAAATTCAAGTATCAGAAGTCCTGAAAGTTCTGATATCTAATTCCTGAGTATCAGGATTATATGATGCAGCTAATTCTTTATAGGTGCCACCCTATTTTATCATCATCTCAAAGTATTTTGGATGTTCTGACATAGTGTGCATAGATTTTCTATGCTCTCCTAGAAACACAACACATCATATCCTTTTCCCTCAAGTTTTTGTAAATTTTATCGAATTATGTCAATCAGATGCACTTAATGAGAAGCCCATATGGACTTTATGGAAGTTTCCAACTCGCAACAGGTTTTGTTGAATTATATACTAAAAGTAAATATAAATAAGTGCAGTAGCACATGAAGCTCTTTTTTTTTTTCCTCTCAAAAGACAGCACTGTACTGAAAGGTAAGCTTTCCAAGACACAAATCAGCAAATCTGGTTTTTTATTGACAGGACCCCTGCCACAACACTGTTTATGGCTCTGAGTGAAATTAAATTGATGATAAAAAGCTTAGAATCCCCAGTGAGCAGCAGTCCATAACACAGAAAAATGTGATGCCTTTTTTCTGGCATAATCAGCTCGTGAGAAAAGAGACCTGGTACTGGTTCACTACGAGTTGCACTTAGAATGCAAACAGCTAACCACTCGTTTTAGGGGAGGGGGGGAAAGGCTACTAAAAAGCATAAAGTCAGGAAACTTGAGTTTCATAAACTTGCAAGACTTGGATCAAGCACGGTTATACCAGAATAGATGTTACTGATTTATCATACAGTTGTGCAAAATCTTCTGCTTATACACAGAACAGGAATTCCTGACAATATTCCTTAAATCTCTAAAAGAAACAAACAAACATATCATACTTCTGAAAGGAATTTGTTCTGGCCCTGTTTTGCCTTAAACCGCTTAATCTTCTGCTGAATTCTCTTGTCTTTGTCCAGCTCTTCCACAGATGCCCACTGACAATGAAGGTAAGAACTAGAAGATGAAACAGAAAAATCTTACTCAAAACAATGCTTCCATTGCATACTCCTCAGTGTATCCCCCTAGTACAGCTGGATCCTTCCAGCACACTGTAGTGCCATGCTTAGAAAACTGGACATGTGCATCTTCATCATACAAATGATTAACAAATTGTCTTAAGTGGAAGTAATTAAACTTATTATTGGAGAAACTTGATAGTAAACAAAACCAACTCCCAATAAAAATTGGAATATATTTAGTGTTTGGCACAAAGCTAACATTATTTTTATTGGGTGTACTCAAAACACAATTAAGATAGCAGACTCTTCATAAGTGCCACTATTTAACATCATATTGTAACAAAGAGTAGGGTTTTTAGAAGTGAATAAAAATAGGGAAACATTTCAAGCACTAACATGGTTCTTTGTGAGAACAGCATTGCAATTAAAAGTCGCACGAGTCAATTAAGTTTTAACACTGAAAGAAAAACCCTTGTAAACAGTTCTGAGGTAATAATGTGTCTTTAAGGAAACACAAAGTAAGGAACTGCACCTCTACCAAAATTACCAGTCCCACGTGATAAACTCAGCCTGTTGAAAGCTGTATTGCTGAGAAGTCTACAACAGGAATAATTAATACAGAAATTACATGCCATTGTAATAAAACTAAAAGCATGATGAAGCTCTTCAACATCACGCAAAAATCTACAAGAGTGCAAAAAGTACAGAGGTGGCAGCGGATTTAGTGAAGCTGACTATCCACTTTGAGCTGCAAGATACTCACTTGGAAGTGAATTTCTCCCTCAGATTGAAAATTTGCTAAAATTAAACAGGATACCCTATTTTTCAAAAAGAAAAATGAGCTTATCCAGCTGCAAAGTATCTTATTTTAAATACTGGTTGTGCTGCAGTTTCAGATCCCAGAAGTGAAACAATGTGCTGCTCTCACCACTTGTACATCCCTCTCGCGGAGAGAGTATTGGAAGCCTCTCCATTGTTCCCTTAGAAATTTTGGTGAACACAAACCTTGGGTTTGAAACTCTACCAATGGTTATTTTTGAGACGTTTGCAGGCACGTTGCTCTACAGTTGCAGTTAGATCCAGCACAGGTTCGTGCTCAGGTTGCGTTCCACGGAAAAGGAGCCTTAAGTCAGAGTGAAGTTTTTAATAGTGGAGTGGATTTCAATTTGGATAGGACACAAATTTAAGATGTTATCAAACCCACTACCACCAACACAAGGTATTCCTGTTTTGGATTAAATGTTAGAAATGTTTGAAGTTGGGTGAGTAACAGCTGTATTATTTACAAATCCAGGTTTTAAAAACTATTTGTAAATTAGGTGAACTTATAGTAATCAAACCTCTAACTTTACTTACAAGTTTTTGTACTTTACATAGAATTCTTCTACTTCTACCTCCTCCCCATTCTCCATCTGTAAGAAAAGAACATTGAAATGTGAGCTAAACCACTGAGCAGCCCGATTTAGTGCCCCGCTCCAGCTGACCGAAACACAACACGGTCCCCATGGAGAGACCAGTGGAGGTGCAGGAGAGCGTCGGTGGGGGAGACGCGAGCGCGGAGTTTCCTCCAGCTGCTCACCCAAGTGCATACTGCACTGCTTACTACAACTTCCAAGACATGAATCATTTGAACTCCTCCCTAACCACATGCAGCTTCATTCACAACCTCACCCCAACGCTGGCTCGCTGCCAAACCCACAGTGCTAAGTAGAAGCCAAGTGTACCATTTTCTCAGGCAGCAGCCAATTAGCAACTGCACTCCTGAATGCCATATGTATTATTTTTGGCTGGCTCATGGCAACTTTACATTGTGGGTTTTGTAATGTTTTAAAAAAGAGTTTTAAAGGGGGTTTATGCCTCTATATAGTTAATAACTCCAAACAAGAAGCCATATAAAACTAAACCTTATACCTCTGCTAGAATTTTAGTGCATCAGTGTTCATGGCTTTAGTTTTACTCAATGGTGCAATTAAATTCACTCAGGCGAGATGTCTCACATACAGAGCAGCCAAATTAAATTAACACCCAAAAACTACATTTAAAGCAAGGTTAAAGTTGCAATATAAACCAGCAAAACGAAGGGCATTTGGTGCTAAGGGTTGAGACTACCCTTAACTCATCCCCAATGCCAAACTATTGCACAACATATGGCACGTAACCCTGCCTTGAATTACTCCTGAACCCAGCCATAGGACAAACTAAGGGCAGGGCACCAGGCACACATTTAGAATTCAGCTTCTGTCACAACATTAATGGTTTGTGTTTACTAACGAACTTTGGAATCATTTTAAATAGAAGAGGATCTTTTGGTTTACATACTTCACCAGGGACAACATCTGTAGTAAATGAGGTATGTAGCACTAAACAGAAAAAACTGTTGACACCCTCATAAGCCAAAATCCTTTGTCTTTTTGGTGTATACATAGATATATCAAAAAAATGAGAAAAATAAGATATATGCAACTCAGACTAGAGACAGAGGATGAACTGTCATCTTCCAAATTCTCTCTCAAAGAAGTTGTTGCTGGGTAGACGCTACTTCCATTCCCGTGCCATTAAAGAACATGAGGAGCAGTTGCATTAAAGTCTGTTCCAGACAGTGAAGTTCACACATTCCTAATCCCTGATTTACACAGAATTCCTTCTCTTCCAGACTAGCACTTGTATCACTGCAGTACAGTCTGCTGCTGCTCCTTTCTAGGGAGGGGAGCAACACCAGCTTCTACCGAGTTCTCCCTGAAGAAATGGAAGATGAGGTAGTCCAGGTGCTACTTAATCCTCTGCTGAAGAAGATAAACTATCCCCAACCCTAAACACAGGGAAGAAGCTTCTCCATCGCTTACAAAGATACTGTCAAAGGAAGGAATTTGAAGACCATCAAGGGGTTTTTTTATTTTTTAAAACAAAAAAATTGAGACGGGAATATTTCTCAAGAAGGTTATTCATATTTAGAGGTCAAAACTGTATTTTAAAAAAAGAAGAATTAAAAATGGAGATTCCATTATCTGAATCTATTCACTACCCTGAGGCAATACGGCTCTTCAAGAAATCATCCCTAATTCTAAGTCATTCACTTTTCTTATTTTCTGAAATGTATTATGTCCAAGCCTCTTTGATTAGTTTTAAACCAGAACCCTTTGAGATACATCAATCTTATGATGACAACATGGTTAAACACCTTTATATAAAAAGGTTTCATATTAGCCAATTTAATTCCTCTCAACAGCATTTCCGTCAAGTGTATTTTCCATCAGCTGCCAACTTAATAACAATAATTCACAACTGAAATCTTGATAAATCCTCTAACTCTCCTGAATAAAATGTGCTTTTTTATTGTCAATAGGTAATAACTGCTCTATGTTGCTATATGTTGTATGAGAACACATGAAAGATTCATCTAAATAAAAAGTATTTTAAAATAAAATCTTTTAAGAAACCTACTCTGGCAGTCACACTTATGGCTAAAAAATAAAAATAATAAGTCTGACCAAGTCACAATCTCCAGCAGTCAAGGAGGGTTTAATGACACATCAGTTTAGGATCTATGAGACAGAAGCTTATGCATTTGACATCACTGTCCACCCTCACTACACATAGGTTTACATTACCCAGGTAAAAAGGCGGGATAGACAATTTATGGGAAAATCCTCCCCAGCTTGATCATGCAGACATCCTAAAACAGTGCATGGCAGATTTGGGCAACACTTCAAATCATCATTGCCCAGGTGCAACCATAACTGACAACCTGATCTGCAGTCTCTGCAGGTAATTGAAGAAATAAATGATCCCTTCATTCAAGCAAATACTTCAGAGCACACAATCTTGTGCTGCTGTTGCCACAGAAGCAATACAGGAATACCTGCTAACACTCAAGTTACCTAACAAGCCACTCGGGGGTGGAGACAAATAAGAGCTTAAAAAAAACCCAACCCAAAATAACAGAAATATCAGCTTCTAGAAGAGCAGACAGAACACATTAAGAGGTGCAAAACCCAGTTGCCTCAACTGATACACATCAGTGGATGGCTGAACTCGATCTTCAAGGATTTTCTCAACCAAAGCAATTCTAATATTCTGTGGTAAACGGCTAAGCTTGTGGGAGAGATGTTGGCATTTGTCCACAGTCTGGTCAGAGGTGATCCTCACCATGCCTTCGCAGGCAAAAGGAGAAATTCAGA
This sequence comes from Merops nubicus, assembly GCF_000691845.1. Taxonomy (NCBI): domain Eukaryota; kingdom Metazoa; phylum Chordata; class Aves; order Coraciiformes; family Meropidae; genus Merops; species Merops nubicus. The sequence continues at coordinate 7,723 of NW_008594011.1, read as the reverse complement.
TGTATAACATGCACACAGAGGGTTCTACAAACTCCACATCTTCCCATCATGTGTGCTATCCATGCTGAATAGTGTATTTAGTTCCAGCTATTCCTTTTCAAAGTTAAGGAGCAGAAATTCAAAGGGGATTGAAGTTGGCCAAGAAAACTATTAGAAAAATGAAAAATTTCCACATGCAAACTGAAGATGTCAGGGCTGCAATTTAAAGAGTGATACATATACTTCACACTTTCTGCAAGAGCAAAGAGTATCCAACAGAAATCAGAATTCCATGTTAAGAACAATAAGCAAAAAATAATTTTATCTTTCAAACACTAATGTAATTTCTACCTTTTAGTCTGTACCTTTCAAAAATGGCTGCACGCGTGGTGCTGCCTCACATCTGGGAACCCCAAAACTAGATTACAGCTATTTTTGAGAAAAAACAGCACAATTCTGTGATACAAATACTGCTCCAAAAGTGTATTATCTAATGTACTTCACTCCAACACAACATCTTTTTTACAGCCTACTCCACTGAAAGGTTTCCCAGTGAAGCCTTTCCTCATGTTTATTTTATGCATCGGTCCTGATCGCAGAATCTTTACTTTGATTAGTAATCCAACAACCAGGGGCTTGATGGCGTTAGCGGGAGTGTAAAAGACCTTTAATAAAAGCACGGTTGGATACTTCAGATGTTAAATATTAACAAACTGAAATCCCTTTTTTTTTTTATTTTGGAGAAGATGTTTGGGGAGAAGAGCAGAGAAAGAAGAGACACCCCTCAAACCTGCAAATACAATCCATAAAAAGCATTAAAGAAAGAGCTCAAAATAGAGCATGCCTCCAGCAGAGCTTGCAATCAAAGACATGTAGGCAGCAGACCAACTACTTCCCTCAAACTGCTGCAAAATACACACTCCCCATGAGTAATCACACCTTTGTTTGCAGGGGAGAGGAAGAAGAGAAGAATAATTGGGGAAAAACAGCTTCCAATGTAAAGACATTTATGAAAAGACCACATTCTCCTCTCCTGCCTAGTAGAACATCAGGCCAACTAATTACTGAGTTTATATTACATGAGGTCCAGCTGAAAAACAAGTGCACGGTTTGAAATACAAAATATAGCTCTAGACTTTAAAAAAAAAAAAAAGCAGCTCTAGAGGTTTTGTGCTGTGAAAGCTGTAGAAACAGGTCAAATTCAATCACAGCCAGTGAATTCACATTCATGTGGCATGAATTTAGGTTTACAAAGGTGGTAATGATGTTGTGACTGTAGTAATAAAATTAAAAAAAAAAATTAAAGCCAAAAAAAAAAGCTCCCTCCCAGCTGCAAGAAAAGAGTGGAAGACTAAACAATCAATTCATTTTACGAATGTCTATCCAAAAGCATGATAAATATAATCTAAAGACACTTTTAGGGAACAGTTTTTTCAGTAAAAGTTTTTCACTTTGGAATATCTGAGGTATTTGAAGAACTTTAAGGGCTTCAGCAAAAGATGCTTAGCCTGTTTAAAGAGGGAAGGGAGTTTGCTTTACCTTTTTCTTGACTGAACGGCTACTCATGATTTTCTCCACGACAGGACCTTCAGCATCCGCAGATTCCTGCATCACAAACACCACACGAGAGTTATGGGATGGCATCGTTGGCACTTAAAGACTTCCTTCATTTAGAAAAACAGCCATTTTTTTGCAACTAGAGTTTAATACACAGGAGGGCTCTTTCCCCAAGGTGTGAGAACTTAGTGGATTCAATACCATAATGCAGGACTGAAGGACATTTGTTTAAGGCCGTTTTTAAGAGCTTATGCAACTCCAGCTCTCTCACCAATGGTGACCAGCACAGCTACACAGACAGAACCCACACGGGAAGTTCACCTCTTCCCAAAACAACACTCTTCCAGCTCCATACAGTCTTACTATTAGAAGATATTAAAAAACTCCATTTGGCTAAGTGTTCACACGATAGCTATCAGAATTGCCTGTGACTCTCTATCACACTATTATATTAATCCACTATTACTGCAGGCAAACCTACCAAATACCCCTTCTGATAAGACACAATTAGCAATGGAGATCACATACAATATTTCACAGGGCTTAACGAATTGCCAAATGGAATACCAAAGACCACAGATATATTCTCCAATAGGCCATTGCTTAGTTAAGTGAAGTAGTCCTTTGAAAAAGCACTACAAAACAATGAGATTGTTACAACAGCCATTCCTACGTTATTACCCCTCATCTTATTCAGACTATTTTATCCATCATTTACATTGCACAGAGAATAAAGTGTACCCTGCTGGGTACTACAAGGCAGTAATTTCATAAAGGGGTTCTTATGGTGCCTAGCAGCAGGGGATAAGCTCGAGTGGTTTATTAAAGTCAGACCACTGAATTCAGAGGAGTAAATTCAAGACTCCTAAGCAGTCCCGCTTCGGTTTCCTTTAGGTAGAGACCATTAATTTCAAATAACTGTGTCAAACTGCCTATCGTAAGCTCGTAAACAAAGTCACAAATTAATATATTCCTGAAGAATGTAAAAAGCTAATGCCTTCTGGCACGCTGTGCTAACCATGGATGAGTATCACTTGGGAAAAGGGCCTATATTTGAACTTGGAATGCTGCAGCTGCAGCCGCCTTTCCAGTCTGTTCGTATCTGACCTGTTGCTCTGACTGGGAAGTATTTGAAGGAGAGTCTCTTCCAGCAGCATCAGCATCATCAGCCTCCTCATCTGAAATCTTGAACTCCAGGTCTTCTGTGTAACGCTTCCTCTTCACCTGCCTGCTGGAGCGTCGCTTCTGAACAGAAAGCATCGATATTTCCCGTGAGGAACAAGACTGCTAAGCAGCAGGTTAACCGAGAGAACTTCTTCCGTGTTCCTCAAGCACACCATAGTGTGTAGCAAATGCTAAGAGTTTTACAGCACCCTGGTAGAAGTAATAAAATCAAGACGCTGCTATTCCAAATCCCTGCCAGCTAGCTGCTCTTCAATTTTGTAAACAAAAACACCAACCAACCAAACCCTAACCAAAAAAAAAACCCACCCCAACCAAACACAGAAGCCCACATTACACTAGGAAAGTTGGAAAGTGATATTTTGCGTTCTTTTTTCACCCATACCACATTAAGAAACTAGAAATCGAATCTGAGCAAGGAATTAAGCCCCGAGAAGGTGTGCCTCTCCATGCCCATCCACACCCAGCCTGGACAGATGGCAGGAGCAGGAGCCAGGCAGCACCTTTCCCAGCACGGCCCAGGGCGTTGCTAAGCAGCGCCAGCGCGCTCCCTCGCTCTCCCCACCCGCCCAGTTGCACCCAGATTATCTCGTAGGGGAAACAACAAAATCCCACTTCCTCACAGTTCAGGACGACACCCTGCAGCCCAGCACAGGGCAAGACCCAGGCCTAACAGAGAATGAGAAACCTGAACTGCCCCAAACTGAAAACATGCTTTCTGTGTCCTCACACCCTCATCTCCAGGATGAGAGAAATCTTCAGAGAAACTGCAGAAAACAACCTGGAAAATACACAGCCAGGTGTTTGACAGAACGTGCAACCTGACATGAAGCAGACACCATTTTCTGCAACAATAAGAGTCAAATTCCCAGGTACTCTTCAGCAGGTTGTATTTTGAAAGGCTGAAATGCGTTGAAGGAAACTGTCAGCTGAGTATCAAATATCTCAGTGGAGTGATGTGTATATTAAAAAAGGAAAAAAAGTTGAATATCGACTATTTTAAAAAAAAGTCTTTAAGAACTGGTATACTCATTTTTACATCATTCTCAGCTTAACATGCACCTTCACTGGTACATGCAAATACTTATGTAGCTTGTTTAACAGATCTATGCACCTGGGTCTCTCGATTTACACAAAGTCAAATATTTACTTTTAAATAGTTCATCATACTTTTTAAAGCACAAATATCTGATGCACTTCAGAAATCTAGAAATTCTTTAACTGAAAATGAAATTTTGGAGCAAAGGTTAAGTTTGCACCACGCTTTTAAACAAGGGTGATGTGGCTTCTACCTTTAACACAGTAACTCGCATGGGCTCCCACAAAACTCTAACAATATTTTTATACTTGAAAATAGGTACCAGTCAGCAAACTTGCACCCTCATTTCTATAACAACTGATGGGAGTGTGTCAGTTTTGTTTTGGCTCAACAGGTAAGTCTTACCATTATTTTTTGGTGTCAAAAAACCTTTTCTGCCATTTCCCTAACAGATAGGATGACTAAAATCTAACAGTAATCCTCTATTTGACTTTTACTGACTTGGTAACATCCACTGTTCTGCGTTGTTGTCAGAAACTGTGCACACATTTACCTGCACCAGATTATCTTTTACTCATTAACCGATCTGTAGGTGGAAAGTTGAGCAATAGGCTTGATAACTGAATGTAAAAAACCTGCATGGTAACACACAAGTATTTTTCCTGTCCAAAGGTGTCAGTGCATCACTTTGTGCTGTACTATGTAATACTGTTACAGAAGGTTCAGTATTTAACATAATTTAACAGTGTTGAGACAACTGCACAGTATTCATCGCAGTTTGGAAATGCTGCTTTGGTTTGAAGAGGAATCTACTGCTGACGTTCCTTATATTCTACATCCTTCTGGAAGCTCTTAAGAGGGATGGCATAATCTGTGCTTGTGTTAGGACACCACTGTCCACCAGTCTCCTTTGACCATTTTCAAGCCATCATCAGTCTCAGAATCTCTCATAATCAGAAGCAACACAGCCATAACTCAATGTGCCACGGGTGAACGCAACAATTCCAGAAATCCCAGCGTGGCTATTTAGGAGTTTACACTTCCCCTCGTCACAATTTGCCCCTACTTCTTCAGGAAGGAATTCTTATTTTTAAAGCCCACTCTGACTACTGCCAGCAGAAGCAAGCCTGGAGGTGACCACTTCTTAACACAGTCAGTGACAGAGCACACAAAAGTTGCCATATGTGCTACTCCTATTTCCAGATTTTCTTTACATAACACAAGGTTTGGGCAGTAAGCAATAGCTGCACAGTGGTCAAGAGAAATAATCCGTGGGATCCAATGACTGGCTGTCCTGCAAAAGGCCCCTTGTCCATTGAAGCAGCGTGGGTACACGGCCCTGACATGCACGTTCCTGACATCCTGCTTGGTCACGTCTTGTCTGGATTTCAGAGGGTTTGCAAAGCTGGTGCCAGAAGGAACATGAGGCTTATAAGCAAGACCCCAGGACGGTACATTAAGTCTGCAAAGCAGAGAACTTGGCACCCTAACTGCCACGCTGATGGAAGGGGACACATGAAGCACCCTACACAGAGCTGCAGGAAACAAGACTGTAAAGCAAAACTACGATAAGCAATTCTGGTTTTAGTAAAATATCCACCACGGTGATTTCCAGTTCCTGCCTTCTTGGTACGTCTCTCTAAACAACGCAGAAAATGCCCAAATACTTGTATCTGTGTGGCAAAGACTGTGAGAACTATCATTTTATGTATCTAAATTGTCAAAGGCTATAATAAAATGGAAAAGACAGCATTACCTGAACCCCTGGGTCATCTTCGTCTTCAGGATGAGGTGATGGTGGTGGAGTTTTTTCCAAATCTGAGTTTTCAGAACCTTCCTTTCCCTTGTTAACCTTTTTCTTTGCAGCACTACTTTCTGAATCTGTTTTCTTGTTACTGAAAGAGAGGGATTTTTAATCAATATCTGTACAAAAATGTAAGCAAAAAGCACTTAACAGAACAGTAGATCTGTGAGATGTTTATTTTCAGTGACTTCATTATTTTCAACTGCCATCTTTATTTAAGTATTTAAACATAACTGTAAAATCAATGATGCGTGGGCCATCAGTAGATATTTCCCATCCCTTAACAACAGACACCTTGCTTTTTTTCTTCAAGATCTTAGCCAGAGACACTGAATACCTATTCTGAATGTAACTAAAAATAGAACTGGAAAGGAAGAGCTACTTTCTTCCAAAACTGCACTTTTTGAAAGTGGTGCTTGGGCAACATGACACACAGGAAGAGAAAAAGGAGTGCACATGCACTTGTCTTGGTATTAACTGTGCAGACCAGGCAAAAAGAACCAGAGAAAGCATGATCCAAGGATTGAATGAGAAAATTTTGTTCTGCTATCCCTGTTACTTCCAGGTGGGAAAGGTGCTTTTGTGTAAATTCTGAGGGCATTTATACAGCCTCAGTGCATGCAACTGCAGCTTGTATTGCAGAAAAAGCCACACAGCTGGTATCGCAGCTTCTGCCCAATATTAGAAAGCTATACCCACTGATGGCAGAGAAAGGTTTTGGGTGCTCCTTCTCCCACTCCTGCCCCATGAAAACATTTGCCACCTGAGGAGCTGGGACTGCATCTCAACAACTGCACTCAAAGGCCCGGAAATGGGTCAAAATCCAGCTTTAAATATATCAACACCAAATCACGCACCCAGATGATCTTCAGCATCATGGGAGTGAAAGTTTTAAATGGCAGCAAAGAAGAATCAAAGGCAAATTCAGCCTTTGAGTCTTGTGTGGATTTTTGCTAGGCTATTTTGCCCTCTGTGGTCAACCTCCTGGCCTGTTACCGATTTGACAGGTTGGTTATGGAAAGTTGCTGAGACGTTTATGAGCAGAGCAGCTTTATGAGCTGGTGTCCAACCAACGGTGAGTACAGGTCACCAAACATTATGTCAGCCACTTTTATACAGCTTCTGCACCCCTAACATTTTCATTTCCTATCTGGGATGCTGCTCATGGTTTTTCCTTTGCAATTCCCAGCCTTGTAACTTTGAGAGGAGCTTTAATCTCATAGGGTCATAGAATTGTTTTTGTTGGAAGAGACCTTTCAGATCATTGAGTTCAACTGTTAACCCAGCACTGCCAGGGCACCACTAACCCACGTCCCTCAGTAACACATCTCCACGGCTTAGAAACCCCTCCAGGGATGGGGACTCCACCCCTGCCCTGGACAGCCTGGCACAGGGCTTGACAACCCTTGCAGGGAAAAAAATGCATGTCCAACCTAAACCTCCTCTGGTGCAACTTGAGGGCATTTCCTCTTGTCTTATCACTTGTTCCTTGGGAGAAGAGATTAACCCCCACCAGGCCCCAACCTCCCTTCAGGGAGTTGTTGTGGGCCAGGTCTCCCCTAAGTCTCCTTTGCTCCAGGCTCAACAATCCCAGGTCCTCCATCTGCTCCTCAAGACTTATCTAGACACAAAAATGTGCATTTTGATCAGTGCATTGCCCACTGAAGGTTTATTTCTGAGCTACAATTTAAAATTCCTGAATATGGTTACACATCACTTTGGGATCGGGACAACTTGGTTGCGGCATTATCCACTTCATGGCAGGAGTTGCCTGTGGTAAAATTAACGTTGGCTTAAAAAAAAAAAGTGGAGGGAATAGGAGTTGCAGAAGTGAATTTTTATTATTGTGAAATTAGAGGGTGTGATACAGAGATTTCCTGTAAAAAAGGGGGGAAAAAACCGCACAGGCAAACCAAAACAAATAAAAAAAGCCAAAGCAAAAGAAATAAAACAAATTTTTAAAACCTAGGGGAAAAAAAAAAAAACTAAGAAAAGAAGAAAGCTCCCCCAGAAAGCAAAGGACAAAACACCTCAAACTGCGCGGGTCTGCAGAAGCAGAAGAGCGGAGACAAGGGAGCTGCGCTGGCCCCGACACCCCAGCCCGGCACAGGCTGAGGGCGGGAGAGGCCGGGAGGCGCGGGGCGGGGCGCGCGGCTCCCCTC
>NW_008594010.1:0-27391 GCF_000691845.1 Merops nubicus | reverse complement strand
AAGGATTCTATGATTCTATGATCTAGTCCCACCTCCCTGCTAAAGCAACTTCACCTAGAGCAGGTTGCCCAGAACTATGTCCAGGTGGGTTTGGAATCTCTCCAAAGGAGACTCCACAGCCTCTCTGGACAGCCTGCTCCAGGGCTCCATCACTCTCAAAGCAAAGCTGTCCTCATGTTCAGATGGAAACTCCTGGGTTCCAGTTTGTGCCTGTTGCCCCTTGTCCTATCACTAAGCACCACTAAGAAGAGTCTCTGGCCCCATCCTCTTGGCACTCATCCTTTAGATATTGATGAGCATTGATCACTTCCCCTCTCAGTCTTCTCTTCACCAGGCTAACCAGCCCCAGGTCTCTTGGCCTTTTGTTGGCACAGAGATGCTCCAGGCCCCTCAGCATCTTCATAGCCTCTGTTGGACTCTCCAGTAGTTCCTTGTCTTTCTTGAACTGGAGAGCTCAGAACTGGACACAGCACTCCAGATGTGGCCTCACTAGGGCAGAGTAATCACAAAAGGCTTGTTACTCAACAAAAGCAAGTAGAGATATTTCATACTGAGGAAAAGGAAGGACACAAAAACAGAGGCCCAAATCTTGGTTTCAGTTTTACAGTATTTCAGAATGTTTGCTTTGATGAGAACAGGCTGACCCTACATGTGTGCAAGTGTCAATAAACTAATAACTTGGTTTTTGATGAACAAATTTACCAAGTTACTCCTGGTAACAGCCTACCTACCATAGCTGTTCCTCATCAGGTACTCTGCACACCAGTCGTTGGAACTTTCATTCTATTCCAAAATGAAATGGCAGATTCAATATAGCAAACAGTACAGAAATTCAGGTTAATTTTTAATCACCATTTACAATATAGTATTTACCCATATATTTTTATCTCTATTTATATGGAGGTATACATATATTATGATAGCAAGAGAACTAAGCAGGTAGAGACTTAATGTAGGATTTTTTAGAAGTTAAAGGATTATTTAACTCCAGTTTTCTGTTTATCTTTTCATTACAAAAAGAGGTGAAGGTTGAGCTAAAGTAGTAATACATTTAGCTGTAAAACCAGTTCATAACAAAAATAATGGCATTCCAAGGTAACTGCAAAACAAAGCCAGTTTTTTTTCCATTTTAACAGCTACTCTGAGAGAACAATGAGAGATCACACTCTGGAGAGAAGTGCTAAATTCAATTCTGAACTTCTTTTACTAAGAAATAAGAATGTGAAGTGAGGCATGACTTTAGGGTCAGGATATACAGCTCAGCTGTCCTGGTTTCCAGGTGTAGGACTCATACCTGTGCTCCCAGTCTCTACAGTTCCTCCTAGTTAGAGGAGGAGGATGCACCGAGAGCAACCTCTCCTCTGCTCATGTTCTTAAAAGGGTCAAGAAGTAGCAAGTGAGGATGGTAAAGATCAGAGGCTGATTTGGAAGAGTGGTTTACTAGCTAGTTTGGCCTCAGCTGATTTAAAGCCTTTAGACTTCTGCTCCAGAGAAAACCCATAGTTATGAGACGTTCTGCAATGGATAGAAAGGGACTAAACAAGTAGCTTCACTCTGAAGGCACATACAGGACAGAAATGGGCAGAATCAAGAAGCCTTCAAGACCACAGTATTTGTGAATGTCAGATACATCATGAAACTGTGCTGCAGGAAGAGAACAGAGAGCACCTCTGCTGGGCATGGTGCCAGGAGGCACAGGGGACAGGGCAACAGTGGACAAGCTTTGCTCATACTACTGGTAAAACATCAGTCTGACAGTGTCAGCTCCGTATCACAGATGGACACGGGTAAGTCCCAGAATACTTGAAATGGTGACTTATCTCCAAATAGATCTGATACAGGTACTCAAGACCTCAAGGGAAAAATCTGTCATGTGGCCAGCCTCTCCTATTGAGGCCTGGTTTTATAATGTAACAGCCTGATGAAGATGGCTCTACCACAATTATTTTTATTTTTTTTTGTAACCTTTGTTTCTGTCAAAGGCAGTTCAAGAATCTAAGCCCTATGGTGGCTAGAAACTTTCTTTTCAGAAAGAATAATAGTATGAGAAGAGAACTCAGCGTAAGCCTTTGCCCAAATCCAATTCCCAACCTGAACTGAAGGTTTTGTAAATGTCCTCCAACATTTTGTGACAACTATCTCACACATCTTTGATCTTGTTTCATTCTGGGGTGAGTAGTTCTGCTGGAAGGGATCTACAATGATTCTCAAGTCCACCTGCCTGACCACTTCAGGGATGACCAAAAGTTAAGACATACTACTAAGGGCATAGTCTGAATGTCTCTCAAACACTGACAGGCAAAGGGCAAACTGTCAGCAAATATTTCAGTGATGCTTGCAAAGAAAGATATCCCTCCTCCTTCCTAACAGGAATACCCAACCATATTAATTTTCAGCTTTTAGAGATACAGGAAACATGGTTATTTTTCTTGTCAAAGCTTGATGGTTAGTGTAGTATTTTTCTTTTGGAATAAGAAAACATACTTTGTTACGTGGAGTAACTAAAAATTTTTGAGTTTACATGTTCCTCTCTCCAGACCACAAACCACAGCAGTCATTTTTTATTCATTTAACAATCTATAGGATTTTGTAATGAGATGTTCTCCCTTATTTTACCTCTGTGCAAATACACTGCATCTTTAGGCACACTCCATTCCAGTCAGAGGCAAAGGGAAGTGTACTATAATAAGCAAAAAGCTATATATCTTTACACAGATGCATTAAAAGATCTTTTTATACCCTTGGGAAAGACACCATTTACTTTCTTTCCTTAGTAATAAGCAATATTTAGCTATTCAGTGTATCTAGGGCAAATCAGCAAAGCACATAACTGTGTGCTTACATTTCAGGATGTACCCAAATCCTCCTCTACTCAGCATGGGCCACCGACCCCCATTCAGCAGAGGACTTTGAAAATTCTGCATAAACCTTCAAGCGTGTGCATACACGTCAGAGAAACTGCAGGATGTATTACCATCAGCTTTGCTTAAAAGCTAGGAAGTTGCCTACAAAATATTTGGCATTGCTATGCTTGTAAAATATCCCTATTCCTGATCAATGCTATAAACTCTTCAGTCAGAAGTTAATAGTTTTGCTATATTCCAAGCTATACAGACAGGAAAGTTCACAGAAGAAAGTCGTGTGAGATATTCTGTACTGACAGTGACTACAGCAATTTTCCTTTTTTCTTTTTCCACAGTCTATTACACAACACAATCCTCACTGGAAAAGGGTGAAACATTCAATGGTTAAACGTATTTTTCACTCACCCTCTTAGCTCTGCAAACCTTGAGTGAAATAGGTGACTTGTAGGCTCTACTTCATCTGTTTGTGTGTCAGATAATTAGTTTGTACAAGAGAAAAAGATTTGCTGCCCTCCAAAGACACCGACATTGATGAGATGTTATCCTATTAGTCCTAATTCTCCCAATAAGTACCAACCTTTAAGAGAAAATACACAGAAGAGAGGAAAACATCCACAAGATCAGGCTTGCACTTTTGAATGGTTCCCTGTAAATATCAGAATGGCAGTTTTGACCTTTTGGAATCTGCTGAAGGACAGAGATTTCCCAGAAGTCTGTATTTTTGTTTAGGTATTTTTTCTAATTATTTTCTTTCTGGAAAATTATGGAACTGATCATATACACGTAAGTTGGAGTATATTTGGCTCAAAGCTCTTAAGTTTGCAAGTGTTACTGTAATTCAAAGTACATTTGTCAGACTTGTTCTTCCTTCCCCACCCAGTTTTTAATACTTCAGACTGTTCAGGATTGGTTTTTTGTCCTGAATTTGTTTCATGGTAAATCAAGAGATCTTAAAAATGAAAAATGTTTAAGGGATTTGCTTTGAAGAATTACACCAGGAAGTTATAAAACACGAATAAAATTAACTTCAAGCACAGAACCTTGCAAAGCCACTTCTGGGAAAACAAAACTGTACTAAGTACTGAGGTTATTGTAGAGAAGCCCTGGAGAATTAGGCATTTGCAAATCAGAGAGCATTTGAATGCCATTTTGTGATGGCTGGTTTCTGAGAGGCAGTTGTCACCTAAAGGCTCTCTGATATTAACAGCAAATCACTCCTGATAGTGTGTTTTGAATCAGAAGCAAGAACATGGTTACCGCATTTTGATCTTATGCTAAATATTCATGTAATGGCCACAGGAGTGAATAGTAACTATTCTCCAATGAAACTATTTTTTGTATATAGGTATCAGTGTCACAAGAGGCAAAGATTAATCTTTCTCTTTGGCTGCTTCAGAAGCCCGTGGATAGGATGGGTAAGTTCTTGAAAGGGCCAACTCAGACTCTCAAATTTTGCCTGATAGTTTGCATTATCCTGCCATGAACCAGAAATAAGATCCCAGCTTTACTGGATGCTAGGGTGCTGCATTGCTGCTCCACTTCTGTGCATTTGTTTCAGCAGCTGCAGTCACCTAACACCACCTATGTTTTCAACCCTTTTAATACCAAACTAACATGACACTAGGTAGTAGGCAGACAATTAAGGAAACTATGTCAAGTGACTCCATCATAAAATATTTTTCATGCCTTCTCTTCATTTTGCTTCATATTATGTTTAAACCAAATGGATCTGGCCTTTGCTAGTCAACCACTGGAACCAAAAAGTCTTCACCTTACTATAGATTATCTGCTATAGATGTCTTGAGGAGTTAAAGGTCACTACCATGGAAAATATAGTACTGAATTTATTCTCATCTTGGATAGAATTATCTTGGATGTGAGCTTGTTACAAAACACAATTATCAGAATTGCAGTTAGACACGATATTTAAGGTGTTGTGCAATAATGTTTGACTAATAATGACTCTACTACCACTAGTGAGAAAGCACACTATAATCTTAAGGTTTTTTTCTCCTCTCTGTAAATCGACCATAACTTTCCCCTTGCTGCCCTGGCAGAGGTATACCCACCAGGGTTTCAGTCAATACCCTGTATGAAAGCTAGAGAGAAAGGAACTGACCTACAGAGCCTGTTCTGCTATTCTCTTTCTACCATTTTTTTTCCCTTGATAAGCATTTTGATCACAGCCAATGTCATTGCAACACATGAATACACCTAAAGCTGAGAAAAGGAGATGGTGGATGACAACTAGCTGGTTTAAGGATCAAGTTTAGTTGTGCCCTAACTTTTTTGGCAGGCCCTGCCAACACACTGTGGTGAGCAGAGACCAGACACCAACTGGCAAAACCACAGCACGGGGCAGAAGATGCACAGTGTATGCAGAAGAAAAGGAATATCACCAGGATGGCTGATCTTGCTAGTACCTTCTGAAGAGAACAACAAGCAAGGTCCCTAAGAAAACCTAACCAAGACTAAAAGGAATCTTTAAATGTCTTCTAAGGTGATGTTAAAGAGAATTCTATACAAGGCTCTGCTCTTGGAACAGCTCATACCCCAAAGCTAGCTCACTTCCATTTCATGCCAAATAAAAGCTGTATGAATCACATCATAAAATGTTATGGCTGCTGGCACAATTAATTAGAGATGGAGGAGAGCACAACTTTCACCTCAAACAGATGTGTCAGAAGAAAAGCTGTTAAAATATTGTGACCGTTTCTAACTGTTTCACTACAGAAATTAAGAGGTGCTAAGAAAATATTAATATATAGGAGAGTAAGTATCACTGCAGCATTCCCACTACATGGTAATGTTTGGAAAGCATGTTCTGGAGATCATATGGTGATGATGGTGGATCAGCATTTTGGATGGCAGATCTCTTAATTTCTCTACTGCTACTTATGGCAACAAGAAACATAGCAGTACCTTCATGGGCCAATTAAGTCCATTTATACTTTTAGGGACAAGCAACTTCCACAATTAATGCTGTAAGCACTGAAGTCCTAATTCACATCTTAAGTCTTCCTTCTACAACACTTCAGACAACTATACTCCTTCAAGTATTTCAGGAACAAAAATAAACTCAAGAATTACTCAGCATTGCTCCAAATTGATTGACCAACAGAAGAATTACTGAAGACTGCTATTGTCATGTCAACTCCACAGTGTGTGTTATTTGTGGCTGGGGTCACGGAGCACCACCTTTGTGTAATTTGGGCATAGGAAGCCCATACACTACATACTATGATGACCTGAGCTGTACAAAAAGCCAGGAAACCCCATAATAATACAGTGAAGAAATAGTTTTGACTCAATGGAAATAAATGTTACATTTTTCAAAGAAAATTTCTATTTCTAGCACTGGTAATACCATGTGTCTATGAAGTACATCTACAGCTCCATTTAAATTGATAGAGTGGCTGAAGCAACTGCCTAACCTGAACAAAAATAGTTCTTGCCATGAGTTCTACTTCTCTGAAGTCACACAGATGGTTGGTTTAGGAGAAATATAAGAATAATAGTACTCAAAAAGTCAGAAGAGTGAAAAATGGTCAAAACACATCTTCTTCTCCCCAAATATGGTTAAAAAAAAGACACCCTACAGATTATATCTATATTGGAATTATATGCAGTGACTAAACATGTCTTCAAAGGTTTGGGTTTTTTTTTTAAGTCTTCTTTAAAGGACAGCATTGCTGTTTGCTGTACAAGCCAGAAAACTTTCTGTAAAACAAGCTGCTAGTAAATAAGACTTTTCTTAGTCATATGTTTTGATATGATGGTTTGTATGGTTTGTTAGGCAAGAGTTATGCCTGACAGACTCAATGCAAACTGCAACACCACATGGACACACACTGTGACACTTCTGTCTCCACCAAACCTTGTTAACAACGATGACTGACAAGAAACTCCACGTCTCAGAACTGAAACTTAACTAGGTTCAGTTTCTTCTGTGATGTTTATCCACTGAGAATGAGGAAAAATAGATATCCCTAGTTAGAATTTTCCCTCCTTGTATGTAAGAGGAACCAAAGCTCCCGTAGGTATTCATCCTACGCTTATTACGAACAGATGTAGGAAGGAAGCATAGTTTATGGTATCCTAGTTTTAAATTGACTCATTTGTAATTTCATTAAAATGCAGAAGAAATTTGATGTCCCCTGGCAATATTTCCCCAGAATTCTTTAGGTTAAGATTTTCTATTTCTCAAAAAAAAAAAAAAAAAAGATTTTCTAAACTCTTGCTTATTTTATATACCATTTAAACTGCTGTTGAAAGAGGAAAGGAGAAAGAACAAATTTTGCTCCTCAGTATTCTTCATTATTTCTTAAACGAGCATATATGTAAGGAATTGGAGAATCCTTATCAGAAAGTTCAAGAGCCTCCACTTGCTGATCATCTATGCAAAATTCACACAGAGTAAATAACTTTGCATATGTTACACTTTCTACTTGTCTGTCTTCTTCCATTTCTATTAAAAGTATTTATTCTGGATTAGATTCACCTGCTTTTTATGCAATAAAAACTGGAAGAGAAAGCTGGGGGTATGAAGTTATATAGAACAAGAGCCTGCAATATTATTCCCTTCATCTCAGGAGTCTGTAACATATGAATATGAAAATGAGTGACAGTCCTTGACAAGGTGATTCCATTAAGATGCTGGAAATGCTGGTAGGTGTGATTATCATGAAACTATCTCTACTCTCACTGTATTTTTGAAATATTGAAAAGCAATACATCCTCATTACCTTTAATTAGGCAAATACCTGCATGCTAAGTAGTGGCAAACACTTGTAGGGAACTGCAACTTTGAACTAATCACCATTTTCACACCCAGGAAGATGCCAGAAGCTGCTTTGCTTGGCACAGAAATGGGGCATCACCTATCAACAGCAGCACCTTGATTCTGGAGGAAGCAGCTTCTGGTGAAATCAAAATCATACCGTGCTTTATTTTCCCCTGTGACCTGAAAATACCGAATTGCCCAAGGGCCTCTAACAAGGATATTTAGCTATGGCAATATGGAAATGAAAAAAAAAACCACATTTACTGTGCAAGATCACACCCCCTTTTCCTTAAAAAAAAAAGCCTACAAAGCCTACAGAATTAGGTCCAAAGTGACAGTAAATAATAAAGCTCAGTAAATGTACAGAGATACCTGTGAATATTTCCTAAAATCTGTGATTGACCAAAAAAAGAAAAAAAAAGCCTTTATATTTTAGCATACTAGATTCTATATAAAATATAACCTTACAAAGTACTTTGATGATGAACAATAAACTCTGATGAATAATACAAAGCATTAATACACTTCTAGTTAAATATTCATTAGGCCCAGATTTTTTATCTTTCATGAAATTTCTAATGACGACATCCAGGTGCGTTAGTGAACCTGATAAGGTATCCTCAGTTTTTGAACTAATTCCTGAAAACATGGCACATGCATCTGAAACACCAAGATGAAAAATCGTTTCCAAACTTTGCCATGGGAGATTGAGTCACCAATAATTATACTGAGGCTTTACACAGGCAGTAAAAGATAACAACAGACCTCTACTGCGGGTCATCAAGGGATCTCATGAGCTGCAAAATATCTGTTGCTTCATTTGCAATCACAGTAATTAGCTGAGGTAGCAAGAAGCACATGCTCTTGATACAGTAACCAAGTCTCACAGCACAGGGGATGGTTTCCTCCAGCTGCAAGCTTCTGTTGGACTCCTGTTATCAGCTACCTCTGGCTTGCTCCTCCTGACAGCAGTATTCCTTACACACTACAAGTACCCAAGGGTTGAGCACATGGATTTATGATATGGACTTGAGTGGCAAGTGTGAACTCTGTGAAATCTGAATATCTTATGAATAATTCCATGTTTAGTTCTGTATCGGGAATTGCTTACCAACTGTAAGAACTGCTGCCGAGGCACGAGGCATTACATATAGGCCCATCTGAAAATGGTTTCTGGTCAGTAAAGCCATCGGGCAAAGACTACAATATAGTATTTATTCCACTATACTTGTGGTGAAGAGATAATAGATACGTAGGAAGGAAAAAAAAAAAAAGAAAAAATCCCTTTATTCTTCCATATGTTTCCAGCTTACAGATCCATCATTACAGCTACTATTCTGTGAACAACGAATGAAATCTAGCTCTGGAAGGTCAATTAAAGCTTTTGGTTTCATGACAGAACCATTTCAGATCTGTTTACTTCAAATGATCTCACTGCTCCTTTGGCAGTTCTCCTGTTTGACCAACAGCAGCCATCAGAGGTTATGCAACAGGCTCCTCCACTGAAACCCATTCAGTGAGCAATTAGATATTTTAACACTAAATTCTTGGTCTAAGTACTACTACTAAATGTGAAATAATCTTTGTGTAGCATTGTTTGGTAGTGTAGGGTGCTTATTTATAAACTGGCTATTTGAAATGCCTGACATTTGGATTGCTGCAAGCTATTTATTCAGTGAGGACAAAAGAAACAAAGACTATGGGAGAAGGAGGGTCAAGAAACTGATTCAGAGTTCACTCCCCAATTAATTTGATCCACTGGGAGTCTTGAACTTTTCTAAAAGCTGGAATTCAGGAGGAAACATGTAGCATGACCCGAGTGTCTGTGACTGGCCTGATTTAGACTGCAGGAGCTATGGGGAAAACCAGACAAATACTTTTCTTTCCTGCATAATACAGGAAAGCAGTAATGTAAAAGAAGGCAGCAATTCCCAAGCGGCCACCAGAAGGTAAGAGTTGCAACAGAGGGTTTTATTAATGCTGTCTTAACTGCTTATCTTCTGAAAAGTCATTCCTCTTTGAAGGAGATGAACAGTTCATTGCAAAGTTAGCTAGCAAGGTAAGTGTATGGACCCACTGGGAACCTGGGGTTGGAAACAGAAGGCAACAACACTAAGTAATAAGCCCTATTTACCACATTAGGGTTTCTCTTTCATTTTGGTTGTGTGTTGAAAAACTGTAAGCAATGGGAAAAACCTGTCTCCAAAAAGCTTAATTTACAAATAGCCTTGTGCTCTATCCAGGGGTGTAGGGGGGAGGCAGGCATTCTACTTGATTAGATTAGAACTGCTCTGAGAACAATATAAATGGAGTAGAAAACAACAATGGGGTACAGAGAGGTGCAGGGAGGGGAATATCAATCCTCTGATGTCAGCTTCCAATTTCAGCTCAAGTACATCTATTTCTTCCCATCAATAAGGATGTATTATTATCAAACCACCTACTTACCTTAACAAATTGTCAATAGATGCTATCCCAGGTATTTCGACAGCATGTAAGACTAAATTGGACCAAACACATCCTCTGGAGCACATGCACAGATCTCAGTTTCTCTCTGTGCTTGCAGACGTAGACATCCCTGTGCCTTTAACTTTTGATATGTCGTGCATCGCTCACCTCCAGATCACATAAGGCTAATTAAAAATCTGT
The DNA here is from genome assembly GCF_000691845.1 of Merops nubicus. Taxonomy (NCBI): domain Eukaryota; kingdom Metazoa; phylum Chordata; class Aves; order Coraciiformes; family Meropidae; genus Merops; species Merops nubicus. Next base: position 17,095 of record NW_008594010.1, on the reverse strand, counting down.
TACTTTTGCAAGGCTTCAGCTCTGACCAGTTACACTAAAAGGTGTATGTGAGGACTAAATGGCTATAGGCAGATTAACACATATCACTTTTGATGAATAATCCCATTCTACCAATTGACCACAGAACACTATGCTTGTATTCCTCACCCTTCCCTAACCTGCCCTGGATCTTGTGTCTCTGCTACTGAACCAGAAAATAACTATTTCCCCTAGCTCAGATGACCAGAAAGAGGCAAAAGGAAGGCATTAGATGAGGGACAACCTATGTGGTCACAACCAGCCTCACCTTTTGTGCTGCACCTACGTGCAAGAGGAGAAAGAAGGAACACAGTTTGGCTCATTAAATTCAGCCCAGGGATGACACCAGTTTGGTGCTGCTGGAACAATAGGGAACAAAAAAAGGAAAAAAGGGGAAAAAAATAACATTGCACATGTAATCATTTGCATATATGTACAGAATATGCTCTGTGCAAAAAACAAAGGACCTTTAAGGAAGCAGAGGCTAAAATGTAAGAATTATCTAGTAACTATGCATTAATTTTTAGATGGTTATACCTTGGCCAAATATGGATGTGAAGAATAAAGACACTGGTGGAATTCATGGGCAGGAGCAAGATTAGGATATCTACATTCTCAACAACATTTAATTGGAGTGTGAATGAAGAAGGTTGTAGGTCACTTTGGGAAGGGATGGAGGGATAAATCAGTTTGGAAAATGCTTCCTTGCTTTATTAATTCTTTAGAGCATCTCAGTGAAAAGCTGTACCATTCACATGTAATAACCAAACAAGCTATTTTCCCTTAATCTCTCTTTCTCTTAAATACTAGACATATTTTGTAGACTGAAATATCCTACTATTTAATTTAGCTCATGTAACTGATATTGAAATTTCTGCCAATATATTTAAAGCTTAACAGAAGATACACAACTGAAAGTAGGGTTTGATAGGGTAAGGAGGTAAATGACTTCAACTGTAACCTCATGATACAAGTCCTTCCACTAACAGATATGAAGCAGAGATCTTCCCATAACCCTCCAAAGATGATGTGTTAGATTCTCTTCAAGTCAAACCAAGAGAAGTAGTAGTTGCCTACCAAATTATGAGCCTGCCTGTGACTGAAGTCACCTGCCCATTTGCTACATGGTAAAGCAGACATCTCTTCAAGAGAGCTTCTGGGGGCTACAACAGACTTCTGACATCTCTGATGTTTGCTTAGAGGAGTAACAGGAAAATTGGTCTGTCTGAACAGTACTCAATCCAAAAAGCAATTTACATAACAAAACAAAGAACATCACTGAATGCACTTTTAAAGCAGAAAGGGCACTTGCAAACAAAGTATTCAGCAGAATGTCTATTTTAATTATAATTATATATACAAACCACACACTAGGCATATAAATAGATAGCAGTTCTCTCTCATTCTCCATCCCTGACCTAATTTCAAAACATTAGATAAGATGACAGGAAACCATTTTGAGGGATGGTGAACATTTCCACTTCAGGACTTACACAGAGTATTTATTCACTATTTAATTTCCCCGTCTCACACTTTCTTACTTGGAATGTTCTACATTAGCCTTCAAATAAGAAGACTGAGTGCCCAAAACACAAGCACTCTAAACGCTCAGGATATTTCTCTTTTTAAAATGGTAAGTATAATTGAATACGACTTGCCTGAGGAGATTAGAGTTGCAATATGTCTTATACAGCCCAGCTGATTGGATAATATACTTAATGGAACATACCTGGAAAGATGAACTGCTTATCTGGTCATAGCATATGTCTCCAGGAAAGATAAGACACTTGACTTTTATCCCTCCCCAACTGATAGTTCTTGATAATTCTCTTGTTTGTTCATTTGCATAAACCAAGTATTTCAAGGGAGTCTTGCACACCCACGCACCAAGAGTAGAATGCAGAGAGGAGTAGCAAGCAGGCAGCAGCTCTCTAACATCTGAGCTCCCCTGGGAGCAGGTCTCCATGGATAGAGTGGCAAATCAGACCTTCTGCACACCCTGAGCTCTGCAGAAGGGCTGCAGCAGGAAGAGCCACTGCCAAGGGAGATCAGCCAGCCCTGCGATGGGCCTGGCCTGACCCCCTTCATCTCCCAGGATCTCCTACTTAACTGAGGACAGAGGGATAACCTATGTAACAGCTCAAGCCAGAAACACAAAGTAATGGGGCTGGTTGCATGGAAAAATGTGGCCCCTCACTGGGATAACAGCAGGGATCCATCCCAGGAGGCTACAACACACCCAACAAACCAGCATTCTTCTACCTACAGCCAGAAGTGCAGGTAAAAACAACTGAGATAACCAGCAATTTATGGTTTATTCTTTCCCTGCAAGCTCTCCTTTGCTGATGCTTACCTGTCTCAGGAAGAACACTGGCAAATACTACCAGGCATAAGCATTTTATTTTATGGTCCTTCTTTTCAGTAAACTACTTTCTTTAATGAACAGAGCTGAGAGCTATTGTTCCATGAAAGGATGCAGGCAGCCTCCTCTGCAGCCACCAAAGTCATTACTTTGGGAACAACACAGAAGGTGGAAATGGTCCTGGGTAGGCCAGCCTTTGCTTTGAGAAGGGGAGTTTGGTCCAAGGAAACAGAGGGAGGTCCAGCTCGGAATAAAAGCTTCTGTCTGGTGGATTTATGTGGAAGTTCATGTTGCTGCAGAGTAAAGGCTGTGTCCTGTTTGGCTCTGAAAAGGAGGCAGATGAGCGTGCATTAATAGCATGGCTCTTTCCCAGGCAATGAAGGGAGCATTTGTGGTGAACCGAGGTAGGAGTCTTGCTGACACAAATGCCATTTCTGAAGCCATTTGGCAAAGTCATGGACAAAGTCAAGAAACCAGTCATATGAAAAAAGTGTCTACAAAACTCAAAAATTCCTCAAGATTCTTCGGTACAGTTTGTTGCACCAAGTCCTGAACTCTTTAATCCTCTAAGGATCAGAGAGGGGGACACTTGTCCCTCAAGGGCTCAGGGTTCTATGGAAAGATGTACTCTGGGAAGGCAAAAAGGCTCCAGAGAAAGATGCTGACCATGGACAGAGAAATAAATTGACTTTTGGCAAACTCCTTTTTACTTAAATTACTAAGGAATGGGAACAGAATTTTTATTGCCAACAACCTTGCTAGCCAGTAGCTCACAAAGAAATGACTTAATAGATTTAATAGGTGAATCATTTCCTATATTAAGTTACCAATAAGTATAAATACAGTTATGACAGCTGAAGTTCCATAGTCTTGGTAGCAGGTCAAATTAGGGCCATGTTTTCTGATAGGAACTGGTTCCTGATTTAAACATCAGTTTTAAGAGCTCAACTTTAAGAACTCATCGAGTTACCACTAGAACAGGAGAAACAGTTCATGGCTCATGGACATTACATCACTTAAAATTCCTGATATTGCTTATAAATGAAAAAAAAAAAAAAAAAACAACCAAACAAACCCGAAAGATCCAGACCAAAAAGAGAGAGGTATAAGCCTGCTTGCAGCCTTTTCTTTAGTCAGCGTAGAAGTTACTGAAGGCTGAAGACCCAACATAGCCAACAATTGGTGTAAACCATCATAATTCCACATGAACTTCCACTGTATTGCCATTAGGTTTGGTGAGAACAGTGTAGGAATTGGATTTATAGCACACAAAAAGATTCTCATACATCCTTATGTGATCAGGGAATGCACTCCTGATACTTAAAAGGCTCTCCCTTTCAAACACTGCAGCAAATGGGAAAGAAATATTTCCAAATCTATCAAATGTTGTGCACAAAATAGTTGATAAGCAGACTACAGGATCTAAAATCTAGTGTCTGTCTGCTTTTAATCCAGATCAGCCCTTTAGAAGAGGACAGTGCCTATGGAAAAAAAAAACAACACTCCTCCTGTGCTCCTTTTCTTACTCTCTGTTGTTGTTTTTTCCTTCTCTTTTTAATGGTATTCCATAAAAAAAAAATCTAACAAAAGAATTGTTAAGTTTTACAGACTACATTTAAAAATGCCTTTCAATAAAGTAACCCTGAGGGTGCAGTGCTTTGGCGAGAGTAACTATTCCAACTCAGAAGAAATGATATAACTTTATCAAGTATCAACAATAAAGCACAAAACCAAAAAAATTAGTGGAAAAAGAAAAAAAAATATATGGCCATACCTTTAATGAGATTATTGTGGCACTAAAGATGGGACCATAAAAGACAGAAGAAGCAGTATTTGAGGGACCTACTATGATATACCTAATTTGGACTGATATTGGAGAAATTTTTCCAAGCATTCTCTAGATATGTTGTTTGACCTTTTTTCCTGGAAGATTGGCTCTCAAAAACACAGAATTTTTTATTTTATTTTTTTTCTTTTATCCAGTAATAGTAGGAAAACCAGAACAGGTGCACTGATTCACATAAGCATCTCAAGAGTCCAACAGAAGGTAATAAGTAGTTGAACATTAATTGTATTTCAGAAAATGAAAGTGCTTCAAAACCAAGCTGATACACAGTACTGATGCTGCCACGTATTTAATGCTGGCATGCAATGGACACCACCACATTATTCCACTCTAAAACCTGCAGGAAAATTTCACTGTTGAGTGTAGCCTCTCCCCCATCTAAATATAAAGCCTAACTGAAGGAGAAATTTTCAATGAAACATCCATATGGCACAATAAATAATAAAGTTCTTTAAAGTAATTTTGATCCATGTTTTTGTTTAGAATGGCCAGCCACACATGCAGCACAAGTCAATGCTTGCCAATAAAGCAGTCAGAATATAAAGTGCAATACCCATGAATGCTTTCAGTCTTGACGTATATATTTCCCTGAGACTAAACTAAATAACTGATTTATATTTTCATTCCTTTGTTTTCCACAATAAATCCTCAAAAAATGTCTTAAGGATTAAAAGTTCAAGGTCCAGCTGCTCTCACAATCAACTTTAGCTTTCAAAACAGTTGAAACAAATTAGGATAAAATGATTATCTTGAATTTTACTGTGGTTGGGGAACATGCTGTTGCCAAGCATTCCAATTAATTATGTCCCTTTGAATTTTCCATGCCATGCTGTGGTACAAGTAACCCACATGCTCTAAGTCAGTCTATTTTTATAAGGAAAAATATGCTAAACTGGGGGAAAAAGAATTACACCTGGTTTGGTGAAAGGAAAATATGCATAAATAACCAAAAAGCTCCTTTGAGTGTGAAGGGTGTTACCTGTTTGGCTTCATGTCTTTCAGAGAGTACAAGGAGAAACATTTAGCTTTCTGTTCTGATCCTTAAGAGAAGGATTAGCAAGACTTAGGAGTTTCAGCTTTTATATTCATCTAGATTCTTTCTTCCAGGTTAAAAACAGTGAGATCACATGCATGCATGTGTCTTGACAGAGCTTTTCAAGTAAATTAAACTAATTTGAATGAGCTTACTTAATTAACATAACGTTTAAGCTTCAAAATATTTCATTTTGATGGACAGAAACGATAACACATGAAGTTGTGCAAGAGAAGAAATTTAAGCATGTTATATTAAGCTGACAAGAAGTTTTTCATTACCACTTTTCTGATAAATGTGCTCAGGATATCACCTCTGTGTTTGCCTGTATGTGAGTAAGTATGTATTGCTCCTCCCTTATTCAGTGGCATGTAACAGTGATGAAACACTTTCCAAAGTTTTGCCAGTAGTTGATTTTATAATAGTCTACCTTTAGTTACACAGCAAGATCTAAGGATTTTTCAAAGACTCTCAGCATTGACCTAAGAGAAGAGGCAAAAAAATGTATTAAAGACTTCAGATGAAAGAGCAGCAGGCTCTGAAACCCCGTATATATCAGGGTGTGGTACACAGCAGCTCCCATACACTGATAGCAAATGAAAACAAATTATCTTAACAACAATATTTTTAAATCCATTTTGAAGTACTACTTTAAGTGATTACCTAATCTGAAACTAAAAATGAGAACTGAGTAATGCATATGTTCCAATGTGGCATATTTCAAGATCTTCCATCAGTTCAGCATGCACATTCATATATCACTGACATTCATATATAATTTATGAAACATTCCTGCACGTTATCAGATTAAAAAATGTTTCTGCTTATGTTTATAAAACAATGAGAAACACTGAAGGACTTGGAGAAACTGCAAAGGTAAAAAATCACAGAACAGCATTTGCTACCAAAACCTACCTGCAAAATCTTTCTAAGTAGAGTATTTGTTCTTCTACTGCTAAGTTGACAGGATAAAACACACAGTAATAAAGCATGACTCCAGAAACCTTCTCATCTCTTGTCAGCTTTGTACAAAGATCAAAGCCTCAGAGCAACACAAAGTTGAGGAAAATGATAGGGAGCTATCAAAGTCACAGCAGCTTACCCAGCAATGCCTATAGGAGCTCCAGAATGATTTAGGAGACTACACCTTTGTTCTTTAATGATGCAAGATGTTAGGTCTTCATTGCTGAGGTGCTTTTGGAAGACCCTGCTCTTAGTGATATGCACTCACATACTTGCAGCAGTGCTATAATCAGAACGGTTTCATTTGCTTACCAAACTTTAAAGTATTTGCACCTCTTTCTCACTCACAACCTGATTCAAAAATCTGTTTCAGCACATGACAAACTTTAAGCACATCCACATTCACTCAGTAACTTCTAAAGGATAACTCTTACTATAAGCACCATCCATCATTGGCAGTAATGGAGCTGTAAAGGGGAAGGTAAGGACAGGGCATCTTCAAGACATCCATTGGTAAGCTTTCCACAGTTTGAACACATGAACAAGTTCCCTTGAAAAGCCAAATGTTCAAATTTTCTGCCTGCTGTAATTTTAGCTGTAGGAGGTACTAAGGTTGTTCTTTGTCTTGTTTGTTAAATCACAAGAATAAGTCTAGAGAGAATGAGTATATTTACAGAGGTGTGATTATTAGAATAAAGTCAGTCCTCCTTGCAAAACTTCGCCATTCTCTGCAATAATTATTGCTCAAAAGACAAGGTTTGACCTGATTATACACAGTACACCACACACATTTTAGGCATCAGCACCACGTAACTCTCAGTAGGCAGCTCTGGCCCGAGCATGGACCAAGACTGGACTATCTGCTGGTAATGGAAGGAGGAAATGTAAATAAAAATGTATGAACTAAACCTACAGTGAAAGACAAGGGTGGTCATGATACTGCAACACATCCCAAAGACACACCACTCCTTTGCTTTTGCATGACCATGCAGAAAGGTACAATCTGTGCTCAGTCTAACGTGCACAGCAGTGATCTGTGTTTGCTCTCTGGCTTTGGATGGTTTGTTTGTTGTTTTTTGTTTAAGATAAGTACCAGAATGGGAAGATGGATGCATGGTCCCCCATTTTTCCACAGCACCTCTAAATACTTGATATCATCTTGCTGGAAAGAGACTGCACACCCCTTGGGAAGAACAAGAAGCCCCAGGAATGGCCACAACTCTTTGTAAAACAATTTTTCATATATGCCTTTTGAATTAGGGGCATTTGGGGACAATTATTTCTTTTGCCCTTACATTTGCTTGCAAAGTACCTAACTGACCTCTTGCTGCTGTAAGAAACACCTGCATACAAACCTTGCCAATAAACAGTCTCACACACTGGTGTTATTCCTGCTTTGAATTTCACACAGCAAATTACCACTCTAAGATGTAAGCTGGTTTTGCAGTAATGTGATTTTAACCTGGCCGATGAGCTTTTTTTTTCACTTGATTAATGGAAAATTACTGTGAGCATTCAGTGTCTTTTAGTAGTCTACTTCTACATATCAATAACAAGATAATTATAGGTAATTCATTTTAACAAAATTAAAAGCTTTCACATGTGTACGTTTCAGCTCCAAGATGATTTGCATTTATTCCAGTAAGACTACTGATCATGGAAAGGTGCCAGTACTTCTCTGATTGCCAGCTTACTCCAGGAGTTTTGCAAGGATTTTAGTTTTTAATTTTGTGGTCCTTTTATTCAACTTCCACTCTGGAGCAAAACCTCAAGCTTTTGAAACGAAGCCCAATATCATCAAAATCAACACAAGTAATCCCCGTTTTAATGAGGCATTCTGTACCTGGCATTCAACAAATACCCCTGGTACACTCTGAAGGGGGTGGAGGGGTTTATAAGCTCTTCAAACTCCCCATGCTGATCTGCAAATGAGCTGGCATCGGCCACACCAGTGACTACTTCAGCTCCTGTAGGACCTTCTGTAAGAAGACGTACACTGGAACAAAGCCACCCACCTCTTTTCTGCCTGTTTCAAGCTTCTTTCAGGTGCAGCATTCAGTGTGAGGACCCAACCTTGCCATTCATTTTCTGCACAGCAGCTGCCCATTGATTTCGGGGGAATCGATCAAGCCGGCTGCCGATTGGGAAGCTGCAGGCTCACTGCCGAGCCTCTGCCCCTGGGAGGCAGCCAGCAATTTAAGGGTACACCCCCTTATTTCCCACAACATTTTAATTGATTTGCAAAGGTTTCCACCTCCCCATCTTCCTCCCTGTGCAAGAAATACATCAAAGAAATGAGTCATATAAATAATGTGGTAAATAAAATGTGGTTGATTCCGAGGAAAGGCTAAGCAGAAAATAATCCTTTAAGGCCTTCAGCTATTTTTATTTATCATGTCATTAAGACTCACATATTTCTGTCCTGAACTACCTAGACAGAAGTAGACAGACACCCACATACCTCATATTCAATGCACCTTATTTATTTGGGCTTACTGTGAAGCACAAGCACTGATCTGTTGACCTGCTGTGGGTCAAGAGCAGAACTGAATTTCTCCATTCTAACCAAAGCACTGGCTAGGACAACACTACAGGATGTCTGTCTGAAATTTTCCAGTTCAGCCAGAAAAGAGATTCATCAGGAAGGTAAACACAGCCAGGGAAATACAGACATGCACTAGTCCCACTCCTGCCAAACTGAATGCAGAGGGGAAAAAAAAAAAAACCTGCCTTCAAACATCTTTCTGCTGGGTAACGTCAAATGGTGCTATAAAATTTTGAGCAAGCAAACTAAAACTAAGAATCAGAAATAGCTGAAGAGTATAAAACACAAGAAGATTCAAAACCAATCGATGAAATTCTGTGCCAGAAAATATAATTGAGACACGTTGCTCAGTAAAATACACTATAAGTTTAGACATCTATATGAATACCTAAAAGATTTCTAAGTTGCCAGCACTAAAGGTGGTAAATTTGACAGAAAATAGAAAAACATTTATAACCAGTAAATAACTAGTTATTTGTACATGTTACTGGTGCCATACCCAAACTGACATTGCCATTAAACCCTAATTGATGTTATAGGTTCATTTGGAAACAAAAGATGCAAGCTTCCAAGGAAAGTCTAAGCCTTACTAAATAAATCATTTGTGAAAGAATCTCCTAAAGAAAAAAGAAGTGGAAATCCATTATTTGGAAGCATTAAAACACACCGTGGCAAGATCCACTGTAAATATATCACCTGGAACTTTATTGTCCTGGAGGGAAGATAAACTTCCCTGCCTTTCTCTTCAGCAAGTCTAAGCTTATTTGCTGTGCATTGAGCTTTGCATCATGTGCTACTCAAAGCAACTTGGAGGCAAATCACTTATCACTAATTGCTATCTGTTCACTGTGCTACGACTATGTACACAGCAGGTTTCAGGGCACTTTTTCCTTATTTCATTTGTAATTTAAATTGACTCTCAAGCGAGTAGGAACATCCCACTTTAGTTCAGTGGCATGCTCTTAATTATTTGTCGTTACAAGCACTGTAAAAATCGATGTTATTATTAAGGCATTTGATGCAAGTCACAGAAAATACTGTTACAGGCTAGTCCCCTTTTGAATGTGTGCTTTATTTACTTAGTATTAAAAAGGCCCTTATATTAACAGCACAATTCACTCCATTCATAAATCACAAGCTACCTAGAAAGTTCTCTAAGTGAATTAACCAGACTTTGGGAAAACCCACAGATTCAGGCAAAGGAAAAGTCATTTTTCAAGTGCAAGAAGTGTCATTCTTCTTTGCCAAATCAGGATTTGAGAGCACAAATTTGACTAACACACAAGTTGTTTAAGAATCAAAAGAAGACCCATTCTCACAAAGCACATTAAGGAGATCAAACAACCACTCCAGTCATTGAGTTAACTAAGTAGGATTTAACTTAAACAAAACAAAAAAAAACCCTCTACTGATATTGCCAAATACTTATTCAATGTCACAGCAACAGGCTGCAGAAGTCACTATCACTTCATTCACTGTCAGGAGTGGACTTTATCCACTGTGATTCTAAGGATCAGAGGAAAAATTACATACATTCTACCCTCTATTCTCAAGAATCAGTTGTTTATATGCCACTTTTACACTAATACACCCACAGCCTCAAGAAGCTCAGGCTGCACACAGATTATTCATAAAATCTGAAGAAATAATATTGTGGGGGAAAGAACAAGGGAGAGAGATGACTGTGTGAAGGCCACAGAAGAAAAAGTATAAGTAAAAGGGAGAGAGGGGAAAAAATACACTACTATGGACCTAAAAAAAGTTTTCAAATAAATAATGGAAAACTACAAAAAAGTAAAGAGTCTGAACCATGTAGAAAGAACAAAACAAGAGAAGGAAGAGCTTTGGGAGACAGGGACTGTCACTGCAGTGAGCCAGCAGGTTCTGTCCCAGTCCCTCACCCCAGTCCATGCTGTCACTGGAGAGGATTTATCCACGAGGTTGAAGAGCTTCAGAGAAACGATTTAATGTGTTTATTTCTTGGCAAAGAGTGACTCCAAATAAGTTCCCAACTTCCTGACTCACTGGAGACTGAAGTAAGTAAGGAGCTGATGCATATTGGGGTTTGCTTTCCCATTTTGTTGTCTCGTTGTGACATTATTTCCCTTGTTCTGTTACAATTTAAATGTAAATCTTTTTTGGGCATTTTATGCTAGTAACTACAATTTAGTATTGAGACACAGAGAGCCCGTTTCAAGCTCTAAGTGCTCCCCAAAGGTCTCTGTCATACTGCCACATTTTATTATGCTCAGACAACAGGGAGAGGACAAACACTTGCCCATTATGATGCTTTACATCCCGTTTGTTTCTCTGGTTGTGCAGGAAACTGCACAGCTGCGGTGTTCTGGATAAGCTCTCAATTATATTGTATCTATGTAAATGCTCATAAAAAAAGTAATTTTACTTTTAAGGTCATTAATACTGAAATGTTAGAAATTCAATTAAGCTACCCACTATTAAAGAAATCCAAGTTATTTAAATAGATTTCTTCAAGCATCCCTTTCATCTCAGATCTCCACAACAACACACCTAATTCCATAATTTTTCAGCAGTACATTTTACAGATAGCTGATACATGGAGGTAGTGTAGCTTGCCTTAAAAGGGTCAGGTAATTCCCCATTGGCCAAGAAATCCTATCACAACCTGCTTTTTATTAGCAATTTTAAAATATCATCAGCCATCAGGGTCAGCAGGTAATGTTCAGAGTACCCATTGCACTGGCAGGGTGTGCAGAGTGATTTCAACAGTATCTGCTTTGACTAAGGCCTTGCACCTCTTGGGCCAGAGCTGACTTCTCCATGCAGCATCACTGCAACAGCTGCCTGACCAAAAATAACAGTCATCATCCCGTGATGAGCAACATCATTGGGACAACATATAAGATGCAGCTTTTGTTATTCAACACCAACTATCACGTATTTACATGCAAATACCAAAGCATTTATCCCACTTGATATGGACACAAAGTTATTGGGAATAAGAGACTCTGAAAAGAAATTTATAGCTAACAGAAAGCTGAGCTCTGAAATTTCTCCCTATAACTAAAAACTCAAACTGATATTCCCTTTGGCTTATGTTAAGCATACATTGTGTGGGGAAAAAAGTGTCTGTACTCAATATACAATCACAAAGCAAGTTCATTAAAAAGTTTTTGGGAGCACTGAACATGCACATACCACATATTGGTAGATAGTAGGGTGATAGTGAAGGGAATCTTGGGATATTTATGCATCTACCAAAAAAAAATTAGTACAGGAAAACAAATCAGTGTAGGGTCTTAAGACTCCCTTACATAGTATGTTTGGCTACATAAAAAAAAAAAAGTCACAATCCCTTAAAGCCAAGTTTATATTGTAATATTAAATGCCTGTGACCACATGCTGCACTGAATCGTGTGGGATGACCACAACCTGCAGTGGTACTATTGCAAATTAGTCCACTTGGAACATTTTTTAACATCTGTAGGGTGGTACAGAAACAGATATTTTTCTCCCAAACAAACATTGTTGACGAGATAATTATTAAAACAGATTTGGTATTCTCAGTTCTTGCCCTCCAACCCAGAGTTTCCTGCTAAGCAGATTCAGGCAGCCCCTCCAGTCCACGGCTCCCGGGCTGGGTGAGGCTCCAGCTCACTTTAAGCTGGATTTTGGTGTTTCAGTGCTCACGCAGCTCTAAGCAATATCTTCTCATTTGTACGTGTCTGACCTAATTTGATTCCATTTTTTTTCTAAATCTCAGAGGTAATATATAAATGTCAATACAAATTAAACTCTGGCCAATGTAAATCTCTTTAGTCTTTTATTTCTATTTAAAAGCAAACAAAAAAAGAAGAAAGGAAAAAAAAAGAAAGAAGCAATCTGCAATCTCCTACAACTTCTGTTTGAAAAAAAAAAAAAGAAGAAAGGAAAAAAAAAAGAAAGAAGCAATCTGCAGTCTCCTACAACTTCTGTTTGAAAAAAACCCATTTGACTTAAATTAATATTATCCTGAGTTTTAATAGCTATATGGCATTCCACTAATTGGTAAATGTAAAAATGATCATTAGTCTACTGTGGACATTTCTCTATTCCTTGAGAATTCTACTTATGTCCTGGAAATACTCAATCCAGCATCTCATTTAATGACTACTGTAATGTTTTTAAATTCAACAGATCTGTGGGAGAGATTTGTAAAACAAAGTCTACAATAGTAGTACATTCAGATCCTTTAATTTTATTATTTTTTTAAAAAACATGGATTTTCTACGCAACTAAAAGAGCAATCAATCACATTTCCCAGTATCTGTGTAGCATTTCAGCCTTCTCACTGTTTGGATGAAATGTGAAGTCAGAACAATTAAGTATAAACAGAAGGGACAGAATTTATGACTGAAGTTTGAGCAACAGAAAGCCCGTCCACATCTTTTGCACCACAGTGCTCCATGGCTTCAATTTTTAAACTTGTGGGATGTATTTAATGCACGTTGAAACAGGAAGGTTTTTCTTATAGCATTTCTTCAAATTTGTGTTCAAATTCCAAAAAGCCTTTGCAAAACAGGCAGACCATGACAGTGTGAAATTTGGGACTAGCTCTATTTCTCTACTTGCATCCTCCCTCTTGTTAGATCTTTTGCATCCCCTCCCACCACACTGTTGTGCCCACTCACACAGCCTTCAGCATTCATTTCTAATGCTTTTCAAGTGCTCCTTGTAGTAACCTTTTTTTTTCCAAAAATTTAATCACACTTCAGGAAACATCAGCTGCTGTTTCACTGCGCTCCTAAGCGAAGGATATATTATAGGGGTTTTATCTTTATAAAAGTTCTATAAAAGCTACATGCAAGATTGCTGTCTGCCTTTCCAATCAGTGCTGATAAATAAAGAAGTCTAAAATAACTGCTTTCTGCTTTATAGCTAACAGCCTCTGAATTTCCTAATGAATGAAAATGAAATGGCCATGCTGGCAAAGGGCAAAACCTTCTCTTCAGACTCCTCCTCGTTTCAGCTATGAGGTGAAACCTTTTTAAACCAGCCCTGTGGTGCATACTCTGCTCAGAGGTAGAGAAATCCTCAACTCTGGACTCCTGAAAGCTCTTAATCCTCCTGATTTCCCCCTTTCTTCAGCATTATTTTCTGTAAATAGTTGTATTTTAACAATAATGACTGCTGAGTATCCACAATCTCATAAAGCTAAATGCCAAAGGCTGCTCTTGGTTCAGGATTTACTCAACTTCAGTTTTTACTTCTTGGCATTGGAGGAGGAAAGGAACAAAAGGGAGAAAAAGATACTCCTAGCAACAGATTTTTCAAGAATACATAAATAACATGCATTGCTCAGAAAACATTAAAGAAATTACATTCTACAGCAAATTGCTAGTAGTAGCTTGAAACAAATTCTGCTAATTGTACTTCTCAGAAGAAACCCTGCGGTTAAGATAACTAATCAGCTGGGAATATTGTAATCTGGCAAAGAAAGCTGTCAATTGAAGGAGGAATTTTTAGCACAGCTTATGAGCTAGAATTAGGACAGCTACAAATGTTTCATAGTATTTTGTAATAGTTAAGGAAAGGCTAAATTTTAAGTAGGTTAAGAAAATAAAAATACCTACTTAAACCTACCACCAAGAAAACAAGACAGTTGGAGAAAAATAAAATATAAAAATATATATTTTTAGCCCTATATATATATAGACATAGTACACACAGTACACATCTATTTAGTGCTAAAAAAGATGACTCCAATGTTCCTTATTCTCATTTTCACTGGAGAAACCACATAACCCCTTTGTGCCTTTGTGTATTAGCTGAAAAAGCAAGGATAATAAGTGTTTATAAAACTTTGAAGTATGCTGGGAGACTTCGGTGTCTAGAAACCCTCAGAAACCTAAAGAAAAAGCAACTGGTTGGCAATTAAACCAAACAGCTCAAGAAACTGCCCCTTCCCTGATGTGACTTTGCACTTAAATCTTTTAATGAATTCCCTACTACTATTCTTGTCTCAGGTCCCAGCTCCTGTGGTCTGTCCCATGTTCCATTAGGAACAGACTGGTTCAAACTGCTCATAGATGTAGTGATTTTTTGGTTTCCTTAAAGAGCAGTTAAAAAACGAAACAATGTTTACCCTGATAATGAAAACTCAGAATGATCGTGTCTGTGGCTGGAATACTTGTCACTGTACTTGATTCTTTTGAAAGCAACAATTTCCTTGTGAACTTAAAATCCAGGGACTCTAACTGGGGCCAAAACTAACTTTTTGCCCCCAAACAGAAACTGAAAACCCCAAACCACCCCATGCAAAAAAAAAAAAAAAAGGCAAAACAATAAAACAATCCCGTCTCCATCAACACCAGACAACCAAAGTCATCAAAGCATTCAAACTGTACAGGCTGATACAAGAAGAGTCAGAAGCTGCTCTGGTGTTTGTAAGCACCTTGTAAGACAATCCTAAATCCAGAAAAGAAAAGAAAAAAAAAAACAACCCCTTACACATGTCAAAAGAATTTCACTGTTCCTGTCAAACTCTAAGGTGAAGTAGCATTTGTAATTACCCTCATGGTACTAGCAATTCACAGACTCCCTGTAAATGGTCTCTAGGGTACCAGCATTAAAAACCTGCAGAGAAACATCACTGAGGATGAAGCCATCTTCACACACAGACTACACAAGAAGGTAGCAGTGATTTAGGAGTAAACTGAAAAAAACAGAAGTGCTATCAAAGCATCATCTAGTTAACCTTGGTTCTCAGGTGACAGTCTCTGCATACAACTATCATAATCCAAATAACACATGTACATTCCAGTCTACTATTTTTATATAAAACAGGTATGTATTTTTATCTGTCAGCACAGATCAATAGAGAAAAAGTGTCCTTGGAGCACACTGAGCCCTTGCTGACACAGCACTGAGAACATACAGTATGTGCTACAGACTGAAGACTTGGAGACAAAATTTGTACAGAAATGCAGTACCTTTTACTGGGCTGGTTAATATAATCTGGGGGGGAACCCCCACCAAATAAAATATAAAGCTTTGTCAGACAGCTTGTGTGGACAACACTGGCTTGTGTTTTCCATCTGTATCAACCAAAGGAGAGATGTTGCCTGTCCCTACAAAACGTGACAGTTCACAGCCTTGGTGAAGATGATGTTATTCACAGCATCACTTCGTTTTACTTCCCGTGAAGAAAGACCAGAAATACCTTTGGATATCCACACATACTGAAGGAGTTCCAGAGGCTAAGTTATTCAGTGGGATATATGAAGCATTTGTACTCAAGGCTAATAAGATCATCAGGGGAATAAGTGCTAACGATTAAAAGTCAGAAAACAAAATTTACAGCACTGAATGGCACTCGGGCTGAAGAGATCTGGCACATTTAGGAAAGATCACATACTAATTAACTAGCATATTTAAAGAGTTTATGCAAATGTGCAGTTCTGTTTCTTAAAAGGTAATAAATAAATTTCATGTGATTAACAACTGGGGTATTTGCCTGTGTACATTTTAAATGACCTCTTTTTTTCCTTTTTAAGAATTACTATAGGATTCATAGCAAAACTAAAAGACTAATGAAGCAAATCTATAGCTTCTAAATTAAAAGAATAAAAGAATGGATAATAGATGAGAGAGAAAGACAACTAATGCATTAAGTAAAAGATTTGCATTGGTACAGGCATAAAGCAAAGAAAGACATTTACTTCAATTTACTTTACTTCAATTTAAAAGCAGTAACATAGATCCATAAAACCAAAACTTACTCAGACTGGAGCTAGGCCAGTGCCAAGCAGCACTCATGTGATAGAGAAATGCTGATTAGAGAAGGAGTCGGAAGGTCATGTTCTAATTGAAGACTAATTGATCCCGGTCCACTGGAATCAATGAACTCTTTACCACTGACTTCAGTGATAGCAAAGTGCAAAGCGTGCCCGTCGCAGCTCCTGCTCCCTGGGCACACCCCAAACCTGCCAGGCCTGCAGCTTTGGCTGCTCCCTGCTGAAGCAGTGGGTGAGGGCAGTGGTGGAAAGCTGACCACCAACAGCAGGCTCATCGTGTATCCCACTGTGCAGGCCGTGGTTGTTTGACTTGGTAAAAAAATATAAAGAAAACCCACCACAGAACTGAGCTGCAAACTTGCTATCCAGATCTGAAATATGGCATTCATGCTGGAGTTTTAGAGAAAAGAAATCCAGAAACAATCCATATGTTCTACCATGAACAACAAGAAAATGAGGTGACACAATAAATAAGGAATGATTCATTGGTCTTACACACACAAATGCAGAAGTCATCTTTGATGCAAGATGGGCCACAACAAGAAGGGCCTTTTAAATTTTATATATATATATA
>NW_008594009.1:0-644 GCF_000691845.1 Merops nubicus | reverse complement strand
AAACAGAAGGCCAAGACAAAAACTAAGAAAGATTAAAAACAGATATTTACAAAGAAGAAAGAAAATTTAATGCAGATTATCCAACAAAGCTGAATTTCAAGCTGACCCCAGGAGAATAAGAAGGAACCAGCAACACCAACAACATATTCCTCCCATGAAGGCTGGCAGAGGTGCAGAACTGTCACCCCCTCCACCAGCTGCCAGCTGTGGATTTAACACTTGGGGAAACAAAGGCAGATTGAGCACAACTCAAAAGGAACTGCAGCAAAGAAGTGCATATGCTACAATTTCAATTGCATTATTGTGGTTATTACTGCAATTTTCTTTCCAACATATAGAAGTATTGTAACAGCACTGTTCTTTTCTAAAATGTTTAGAACTACACTAACAGTAGGTCTTAAATTTAACTGTTAAGAACTCTGTAACATTCCATTGCATTATTGTGATTATTACTGCAACTTTCTTTCCAACATATGGAAGTATTGTAACAGCATTGTTCTTTTCTAAAATGTTTAGAACTACACTAACAGTAAGTCTTAAATTTAACTGTTAAGAACTCTGTAACAGAGTGCGTTTGTGTGCACCAGAGTGATCTGATTGAAGGTATGGGTGCTCTACAGAGGGATCTGAATAGGCTGAATCAA
>NW_008594008.1:0-17277 GCF_000691845.1 Merops nubicus | reverse complement strand
TTATTTTATTTTATTTTATTTTTTGGGATTGTGGTTTTGTTTGTTTAGGGTTTGTTCTTTTGTTTGTTTGTTTTTTTCCTTCTGTTCAGATGGTGCTTCCTATGCTCTGGTTTGTGCCCCTTGCCCCTTTTCCTGTAGCTGGGCACTACTGAAAAAAGTTTGCTCTCATCCTCTTGACACTCACTATTTAGATATTTATGAATATTGATAAGGTCCCATTCCAGTCTTCTCTTCTCCAGACTAAACAGACTCAGGTCTCAGCCATCCCTCATGAGAGGTTCCTGTCCCCTAATCATCTTTGCAGCCCTCTTTTTGGAGTCTCTCCAGTTGTTCCTTGTCTCTCTTGAACTGGGAATCCTAGAAATGGACACAACACTGCAGATGTGGCCTCACTAGGGCAGAACAGTGGGGGAGGAGAACCTCCCTCAACCTGCTGGGTACACACTCTTCTTAATGCCTCAAGATCCCATTTGCCTTCTTGGCCTTAAGAACACATTTCTGGCTCATGGTTAACTTGTTGTCCACCAGGAATCCCAGGTCCTTCTCCATGGAACTGCTTTCCAGCAGGTCAACCGCTAACCTGTACTTGTGCATGGGGTTATTCCTCTCCAGGACCAAGACTCTACTCTTGCCCTTGTTGAACTTCGTCAGGTTCCCCTGTGCCCAGCTCTCCAGCCTGTCCAGGTCTCGCTGAATGGCAGCACTGCCTTCTGGTGTGTCAGCCACTCCTTCCAGTTTTGTATCATCAGCAGACTTGCTGAGGTTATGCTCTATCCTTTCTTTCAGGTCATTGATGAATACATTGAACAAGCCTGGACCCAGTACTGATCCCTGGGGAATACCATTAGCTACAAGCCTCCAACTAGACTCTGTGTGACTGATCACAATGCTCAGAGCTTGGTCATTCAGCCAGTTCTTATTCCACCTCACTGTCCACTCATCTATGTCCACTTCCACTCATTGTCCACTTCCTATGATGCTTTATTGTATCATTAAAGTATTCGGAATCAGATTGACTTCAGAAAATGTTTTCTTTTTTGAGGGAGAGAAATTTCATGTTCCTGCCAACTTCTTTTGCTGCTTATAAATTACATGTTATGGAAGAAGTAAGTGAACGGGCGTACTGCTGCCAAATGGCAAAAGTTGCATGTTCTGTGGTGGAGTCGTCAAACCTGAATATGTAACATTTCTGCTTACCTAGCTTTCAGTGATAATTATCTGACATACAGATGAATCATGGTGTCTTAAAATAGAATTAATGAGCATTTCCATTGAGGGTGCAATCTACTAGATTATTAAAGAGCATCTGTGTTCTTTCAATTATGGTAATTTCACTGGTTTAAATAGTGTTTTACATTTCCTGATGGGGATGTAAGTATACTCAGCATATGCTTATTAAGCCACTTAGCAAACAGTTGTATTAATAAAACCCAAGGTGTGTAATTTCATGCCATTCTCAAAATATGCAAAACCTAAGCTCCAAATATAGGAACGGAGTTCCAAATACAGTGCAGCATATACAGGACAAGTCACGTTCAAGTACTGAGAAGTCTAGATAAGTGATTTTCATCCTATATTTCAGAGCAAATTCCCAAGGGATTCACAATCAGCCAAGGAGGATCACTGGAAAGTTTATATATAGATTTTCCTGTGTATGTGAAATTTCCAAAGGGTTCTATCTGTTCACTAAAAACTCTTACAAAACTAAATGTCATTTTAGCTGCAGTTGTATTTATTAGACATGATGCTTATGCCAATATTGTACATGTTAAGGGGTAAGTTGTAACAGTTACCCTTGACTTAGAAGAATTTTGAAAGATCCTCAATACCTTGAAAAGCATAGTGTTTAACAGGAAAGTTAAGAGATCTGTTTCAGGAGGCCTGGGAGTCTCTTCTGCAGTTATGCCTGTGGAACAGAAACCTGTCTGTGCCTTGGAAATGCCAGATGGGGCTCAATAATGTTGGAGACTGAGAAGGAGGATGTACTCTCTGGACTAAGGGAATTAACCTTTTTTTTTTTTATATATATACAGCACTTAGAATCTGTGAGGAAGAGCTGCGTAGTGAAAAATGAAAATGAGGAAAGGTCTTTGTGTGTCCATGAGTCAGAGCCTCAGGGGAAGAAGACTGGTAATAAAGGAAAACTTGTGAATTATAGTATCTAAAAGATAGAACATCTGTACACTTTAGTGATCTAATCAAACTTTGTTTGTCTCCTCCTGGGACAAAGACCTGAGTCATATCAAAGTGTTATCATCAGTGAGCTGATGAGCTAACCCAAGAGTATACCGAAGATATTTTTAATAATATTGTGTTTGTTTGCAGTAAAATTATTATTAGCATGGTTAGTATCTTCCATGTCAAGAATCTTGTTCCTCAGTTAGAGGTGTAACTATAACCAGGAGGAGCCCAGACATAGCAGATCTGCAGAGTCAGAATTGTGATATGGTCCAGTAGGGAACTCCATGTGCTAAAGATCAGCGGATGTAAAGACAGAGTGGTTTATTTTATAGTTTACATGATATTTAGCAATGCTTCCAAAGAATCTCCAAATATGGTTGATTTGTGATTTATTTTATAGTAAGTCTTTCTACTACTGCCTGATGCCAGTCAAGTGGATCTTGACAGTTTATTATAGAAGGATATTCTTTCTTAAATTCTATAAGAATGGCTTTAACTCATACCAATAAACAAACCAGACTGGTGACAAGCCATGTTAAAGTTGCCACAAAAAAAACAAATTTAAGTGAAACAAAATGTTCTGTTGAGTGAAGACCTGCAGGTAGTTATGAGAGATCGTGGTCTATATTACGAAGGATGTTAGTAGACTCCCTCTCTTCTTCAAGGAAATCACAAAATTAATTTCATTTTCAAGAATATACTAAATTTTGCCCATTTTATCCTGAGCTTGGTAATACTAAATATAACTTCATAATAAATGGCAAAAGATTTTTATATTTTTATTAGATTTATTTATTCAGGATATAAGTGGATTTTAGAATCTACAGATAGAGTAGTCAGAGCATAGTGCGGCAGCTATTTAATGCGAAAAAATTTAGTGACATTCACAAAATTACAGGCGAGGTACAGATGGATATAAATCTAGCACTAGATTTCTTTTTTTAATAATTTGGTTTTAGCCATTAGCAAAAGGATTCTGGAAATATTGTGCCTATTCTTGCTTTTTTGGTTTGATGTAAATCCAAGAAAATAATCTGGAGTTTTTGCATGTGATACAAAGCAAACTTTACCATTCCTTATTCCTTCTTGAGTCAGACCAGCAAGTTCACCTCAGAGCATCAAGAAGCTTTCCTAGCTTGCTACATACAGTGTAGTTCCCTCTGCAGCAATCTTGGCATCCTGCTATAGAACTCCCAGGCAAAGAGTAAAGCAAAAAATCTTATTACAGGACATTTTGTAGTTCTTATTGCTAAAGCATTAGTTTTACTGCCATGGTAGATGGGAATATTTGTTTAAAGATTTTTATTACAGTCTGGGGCAGCTGTAAATGATTAAGTTAAAATAGCAAGCATTTTCCTAAAAAAAACCCAACCAAACAAAAAACCCACCACACAAAACCAAACAAAGAACTCCCAGAAAACCACAACAACCTAAACCTCTACAGTCCTTATTCAAGGTGCGAGCTTTGGCTGTTTTTTAGTGGTGGTGGCTGTAGTCATGGGGGTTTGGGGTTTTTTTAGCTTTAAATATGTACACAGTGAAAATATGAGATATCATGAAGAAAGTATAGGGTTTTTTTTCAGTTTATTGAAAAAGAACCTATGCATAACTCAGAAGCCACATTTTTCTCTGAGGTAAGCAGGTCAAAATCATTTTGATGCACCTGAGTCACCTGAACACAAAAGTAAATGCAGACTTTGTCATGTGATACACCTGAAATATCTTGGTAATCTTCTGTTGAGAATGTGTTTTCTTTGATCACAGTTCATTATGAATAAGGTTATAAAGCAGTTTTAAAGTGTATGGTGGGCTGTGTGCAAATTGATAAAATATATTTGTTAAAGTTAGTCTTTTACTTGTATAGTCAAGATAACTAAAAAGAGGAAAGAAACTGTTTATCTTATCTAATTCAGAAGTATTTCCTACACTGTTACTAAATACTTATTTCAAAGAGTATCAGATGCAGTACTGTGAGTACATGATACGATAGATTTTGGATTAAATTTCTTTAAATGGCCTGACAGTGCAGGAATGGTTTTCAATACATTGTCATTTCTGCAGATTAGAACTTTGTTTACTGTATTTACCTGCATTGAAAAAAAGACTTGCCCTTTGTAGCCTCATCTAACATATTTTCAAACTATTGGCAAAACTTCAGTACATGCCTGATTTTTCCTTCAAAGGAAAGGAAATAACTGCCAATTTTTTTTAATTTAGGCTTATAAAAAATATTTATTCATATGTAGGAAGGTAAACTGGCTGAGATAGGTCAGTAATGGCTCACTATAACATCTTGCTGTAAACATACTCCTGATATCCTAATATCTCCTTAAAATCAGTCTTTCTCTTGCCTACTTGAATTGTTCTGTCCTCATAATGGTGGGCCTGTATGTGTCTTTTGGTTTTGTTTTCCTCTGTATTTTGACTTTTGGTATCTAGATATGCAGTAGATATTTTTTAGCACAAAACCTCTGCTCAGGTACACCTATTTTATTGAAGGTTATGAAGTTATTTTACTCCTTTTGGAGAATCTCCATAGGCTACAAAATCATGGAATATGTGTTAATTCTATTTGTTTCATTTTTATGATGCTGTTGTCAAAAAAGCAATTAAACATGGAATAACTTGCGAGCATAGCTTCAGCTGTAACTGAAATAAATGGCTGCTGTTAGGTAGACTTTTCAGTGTTTCCTCTTTGATTTTTTTTTCCAAGTTTTTCTTTCTATTCTTCCTAGAGTTGAGTAACCCAGAGATTGTCCTGCTCTTAAATGTACTTTGCAATTCAGAAAAATGTCTTTTTCTGCTGTTACGCTAAAAGGCGTGGTCTGAATATTGCTTAATATATATTGACAGAGTTCCTTTACAAATTCAAGCTGTGAACAGTTTTCCCATAATGCTGAGCAACAGATCTATTGTTTCTCCTTCTTTCTCTCTCTATAATTTCAATAGGACTAGAGAACTCAGAGGGTGAAAAATACCTCTTTCATAATATAATTCAAATCCCAATCTCCATGTCCCAGGAACATGTCCCTAGCCCATTGAAATGCTGGGGCTTAAACCTCCAGCCCTGAATGGGGGTTGATGCAGATGATGTCCACAATCAGGCAAGAAAGACCTTCCTGATTTGTTTTCACTCAGGGCCTGGCCAGCCTTGGGTGGGAACCATTTAGGAGATCACAACCAGGTGCCGCCACCTTCAGCATTAACATCAGGTGTCCTGCCTCCAACTTAACAGGATAAAAGCTGGCTCTGCCTACAGGGAGTCGATTTATGGCGTGAATGTGCTATGTGGGACCTTTAGTTACTGGAAGGGGTCCTAAATGTCTACTGTAGGCAAAGCCCCCAGTGGTGGTGGGACCTCAGCATAGCTGAGAGCAGAGGAAGGAACAATGGCATTGTTTTTTGGCCACACAATTGAAATTGGAATGGTTGCCTGGGTCCTTGGTCACCTGTCCCCTGCCTCCACTGCATACAGTGTTGTAAGTGAATTTGTAAGCCATTTTATTCCACTAGTGGTTGGCTACCTTAGATCCTTGGCATATGATTTAAGACCAGAGGGAGTGATATGGCTGATAGGCTACTTATGGATGATAATATTATTTTGACTGGGACAAGGAGTCAGCAAAAGACCCATGTATTCCACTACGCAAAACAATTCAAGATTGAGTCACAGAAGGGAAAATGAGCATAACTAGAGAGTCTGGTTAAGACCTTCATGTGAGAGGAAGAAGCTTGATTTCTCTTCAGGGATTGTTCTGTGCATGGGTTTTTTTTGTTGTTTTGTTTTCTTTTGTTTTTTTTATGTGTTTGGTTTTTATGTTTCTTTAACCTCTGTGTTATAGAAACACATTTATGGCTGTTACCTCAGATTTGGGAAGAGAAGGGGTTTTGGAATCTGTAGAACAAATCTGTAATTTAGAAAAGCTACAGCAGGACTTGCCAGGAAAAACTTGAAGGGTGAAAAAATATGTAGAATATGATGAATACGAGAGATCCAGCACCAGGTGAACAAAGTGCTGTAACTGAACTTGCAATGGGAATATAGAGGCTACCCCAAAAAGAGAAGAAAGCAAAAATTAAGGTCTGTCTAAAGTGGATAATGCTGTCAGAATATGGCTTTTATAACTCTGAAAATCTATTGCTTAAAAGTAATATGTAATCTTAGATATTTTAATGTTGTTTGATAGCATTTGCCTAGTCTTCATTTCTCTATTATAAATATTCTTGTTTTCTGATCCTCTGTAGTTATTTCTTGTAGCTCTAAACAATAATATTAGCGAAGCAGCTTATTTAGTAAATGCTCACTCATGACTCCTGTGGGATTGATGGCAAATCAGTCCTAATACAACTAGTTTATTATTACCAATGGGTTTAACATGTTAGACAGTCATTGGTTTGCAAGCATCCAATATTTCTCATCTTTCTGTCAGGTAGTTGTTCCTGGAAGGCTGAGGTAATTAGTATGAAAACAGGGCAAACCAGCATGCCATCTATAATTAACAAGGTAACAGTCTTGAAGAAATTCAAGACCACAAATCCTTTTTAAAATAAAGAGTAAAAAAACTGTTTAACATTCAAGGTATACTTGCATTAACTATAGCTGTTTAATTTTTATACAGTTATAATTAGGTTTTTACACAGTAAAGCAAACGGAAGCTTGTTCTCCTGGATTAATGCTTAGTAATGTAAGTGAGGTATATGGTTAATAAAAAGTAAAGAACCGAATACATTGTTTAGATTTTTCATGGACCATTGGACATACATAATCTTTGAGCCTGCAAGACAGCACAATTTAATATCTCCATTTTACAGCTGGTTAAATTAAACCTTCGGAAGTGACATTAGAGTTCTTTCATGAATTGCTTCACAGACAGAGTACTGGAAGCAATAAATCACTTTTATTAGTGATAAAATGCTGACGTTTATTTTAATCACAAAAACAGTTTTATGCAAGGACAGTTTATCATTACAAATATTATCTTCCTATATAGTGATATAAAACAAGTTATGAAAATTAGAGAGGGTTGTTTAAAAAGCTGAGGAACTAAAAATAATTTCAATTGTTTTGTTGATCTTCCCTTCAATGTGACCTGATGAATATGAAATGAAAGCTTGTTATGAGCTGGCCCGTGGGGCTAAAAGAATCCTACATTCGAACAACTGAAAAGGGGAGACAAGTTTTCTCAACATTTGTGGAACCACTAACTTCGAATTTGGCTCTAAATAATTTATTGGTTTTTTTTTTTTTTGTTACAGAGCTCATTTGTGGAATAAATAATCTAATATTATAGTTTTACCTTAACACTTTCTAAATATTGAGGAGTATCATTTTTATCTTATTTTTGCAAGCTACCTTAGTGACGCTAACAACATTAAGGCAAGCTTCCTTTTAGAAGATCAAATACAATACTTAAACAAGCTTGTTAAAAAGAAAATGGCCTTTTTGAAACGTTCCTTCATGTGTTGTGGCAGTGCTATGATGTTCTGAGATATGAATGATTTTGTGTCTTCCTTTATCATGATGAGGAAAAAAAAAAAAAAACAACTAAAAAACTAAAAAAGAATCCTAAACTGTAATAAGCCCAATTTTTTAAATATCAGGAAGATATTATTTTCATTATTGACTTTAATTACTTAAACTGTAGCAATTTCATATATTGGTGATGATAGGTTTAAGTGTCTGTTGGGGGGGGGGAGAACAGAGGGGAAGCCAACAAGGCAGATTCCATAGTGGGAGTGTGTTTCTGATTGACCAGTCAGAATTCCTGTAGTATGTGGAAGATAGCTGCCTGACACAGCAGGTGAGAGAGCCAGCCAGGGAAGGCTCCCTGCTAGACCTGTTCTTCGTAAACTGAGAAGGACTTGTGGGCAAAATGAAGACTGAAGGACATCTTGAATGTAGTGATCATAAAACTATATGGGTTTTCAATTCCTGGGGAATTAAGACGGGGGGGTGTCAGTAGAACTGCTAACATGGACTACTGGAGGTCAGACTTTCTCCTGTTTAGGAGACTGGTTGACATGAGTCATTTGGGAGGCAGTCCTGAAGAGCAAAGGAGTCCAGAAAGTCTGGCCCAGTCAATGTGGGTTTTTGAAGGGAGGTCATGCTTGACTAACATGACCTCTTTGTGTGAGAAGGTGACTCAGTGGATGAGGGAAAGGCTGGGGTTGCTGTTTATCTGGACTCAAAGCCTTTAACACTGTTTACCACAACATTCTCCTGGAGAAATTTGGTATCATGGCTTGGACAGGCACGCCTTTCTCTGGGTAAAAAACCTCTGGGTGGCTGCGCCCAGAGATTTGTGATGAATGGACTTAAATATGGTTAGTGGCTGGTCACAAGTGGTATTCCCCAGTGCTCAGTACTGGGGATGCTTCTGTTTAATGTCTTTATCGATGATCTGGATAGGGGGATCAAGGGCACCCTCAGTAAGTTTGGAAAAAAAACCAAGTCAGGCAGGTATGTTGGTGTGCTTGAAGGTATAAAGGCTCTAAAGAAGGATCTGGATAGATGGGCTGAAGCCAATGGGACGAGGTTTAACAAGACCAAGCACCAGGTTCTGCATTTGGGTAACAACAACCCCATGCAATGCTACAGTCTTGGGGAAGAATGGCTGTAAATCTGCCTGATGGAAAAATACCTCGGAGTGTTGGCTGACAGCCAGCTGAACAGGAGCCAGCAGTGTGCTCAGCCAAGAAGGCCAACAGCATCCTGGCTTTTATCATAAATAGTGTAGCCAGTAGGGCTAGGGAAGTGATTGTTTCCCTGTACTCAGCACTGTTGAAGCAGCACCTCAAATACCGTGTTCAGTTTAGGGCCTCTCACTACAACAAAGACATTGAGGTGCATGTCTGAAGAAGGGCAACAAAGGTTCTGGTGTGCAAGCCTTATGAGGAGTGGCTGAGGGAAGTGGTGTTGTTTAGCCTGGAGAGAAGGAGACTGAGGGAGAGACCTTATCACTCTCTACAACTACCTGAAAGGAAGCTGCAACAAAGTGGGGGGTCTGTTTCTACTTCCAATTAACAAGTGATAGGAGAAGAGGAAACTGCCTTAATTTATGCCAGAGGAGGTTTAGTTTGGACCTTAGGAAACTTCTTCACAGAAAGGGTTGTAAAGCACTGGAACAGGCTGCCCAGAGAAGTTGTGGAGTTGCCATGCCTGGAGGTATTTGAAAGATGTGTAGGTGTGGAACTTAGTGACATGTTTAATGGTGGACTTGGCAGTGTTAGGCTGATGGTTGGACTTGGTGATCTTGAAGGTCTCTTCTGGCCAAAACCATTATATGACTCTATGTAGTCCATACTGAAAGCTGTACTGAATTCTTTTGGAGACAAATTGTGTAAGAATATTTGTTTCATAGCATTCTTATTTAAAAGGCAAAGAAGTTTAATAAACAGGGAGAGGGAGAGTTAGCTTGGGAAGGAAATAGGACAGGAATTTTGAATGTTGTAAAGATTATTTCCACTAAACCTATGTATGTGTATGTATGTGTGATGAATGGATCATGCTAGATCTCTACTGTCAAGTAATTTTTTCTTGTTCTCAGATATTGTTTTGTATCTCCATTCCAATGACAGTTTTCTTATTCTTGTTGGATCAATCTTGAGTTCTATAGCAATATTTTTTTTTTTTTTTAAATATGAACTAAATCTTTTGAAGTCTATATCATAGATTGCAATATTTTATCACATCCTGTCAGTTTTGGAAAGAATAGAATCTCTAAATGTTGCATTGTGCCTGAATGTTCTCATTTATCAGACATTGAAGACACTCATGAAGCTTTTCTTTTCGAGTTTAAATGCATCTAAGAAGCAATAAAACAACAGTATCCAAGAAGCTGATAGAAAAGTAAAGTGCAAACACATACACTGGCAACATTTATCTTGAGTTTTTTCATGTATTGCAAGAATCGGGAAATTGTGCTTGGAAGTTGTTGGTGATGACTGGACTCTTATGACAGAGCTACACAAAGCTCCACAGAGTTCTTTTCTGTGCATTAAGTCCTTCTACCTATAGCATCTAATACATTTTTTTATTTTTATGATGGTGCAGTTGACAACCTGCAGGAAAACAATCTGTTGAAGTAGTTAAAACTGGGAGTGATAGCCATGAAAGTTTTCTCAAATGTGGGATTGACTGAAACAGACCCATCGATTCATCTTTTCTTTTTGCTGTCAATTCTATAAAGCAAGTCAGTACTGGGAGTAGAAGGGAAAACTAAGAACACTGGAGCCCACGTTTCACCTTTGCTTCTTCTGTGACCATACCCACCACACCAGCATGTTCTTTGTGGACCACATGTATTGTGCTATGTGATCATTTTACTGTTATGTAGAAATGTAAGTATGGATTTTTCTCTCCACAGAGCTGCTATTGGCCTTTGTCAAGGTCAGTGTTTTAAGAATGTGGCATATTGAAAAGATCAAAGATACTTGATATCACAATGGAGGGAAGTTTCCTTTCTAGGACTAACAGAGAATGTTTGATTTACTTCCAAAGCACGTCATGTTTTGGTTCATCTGTATGAAGTATAGCTCAAACTTGGAACTAAAGCATTAGAAGCAGGGAAGAGTGAACTGATGTTGAGTGAACACGTTGGCTGTTCTGGCTAAACATGTAAATTTCCATAAAATAAGAACATGAAAGCAACATGGATCCCAAAACATCTGTTTAAAATCTTTATCTCCTTGAGGACTTTGAGCATCAACATTTTCCTATTTTCCTCTTTCAGCTGTAGGCTGAAGAAGTCAAAAAGAGTGGGGTCTATTTTAAACTAAGACAGGGAGAATGAAACTCAGTGGAATGTTATTTAAAATAATATCATTTTGATCGTGGCAATAGTCATGTGACTAGACTGTAGTTCATGTTAGTGAAAGCTATTCATTCTGGAAGCTTAGTATTAACTATTTGATAAATTGTTGCTTGAACTAGATTATTGTCTTGTGAAATAAAACAATTCTCCCATTATTTTTTGGCTCACTAGGAAACTTGATACTCTATAATCCAGTGCCATAAGCTAGAAAATTTATTGCATATATTTCTTATTCACCGTAAATCAGTATTTTCTTGGAGGAAATAGACTTTGCCAATTGTAAATGATGTTTGAATATGATTTAGTAAATTCAAAACCAGGGAAAATGTACAGGGGGGAAAAAGTCTTCTTGAGTCTCAGGTGTTCTCTCAAGTCAAATACTGTTTTGTTTAGACTGAAATGAAATGAATGATTTAAGATCCAAATTCTATTGAACTGTAATATCATGTGATGTTTGTCAAAGAACATAGTGGTTATACTATCATCTGCAAATACATTAAACTGTCTGAAGACGCTAAGAAACACAATGGTTACAGAGCATGGTGGTTGTATTCCCTTATTTCATCAGATAAATGTGATTCCCCTCTGCATCAATCCAACTAATTTATAGTTGCATAGCTGGTACCTTCTACAAAATCTAGTGAAGTAGTCTATGTCTGGAAGGAGCTCCAGAGAAAAGATGCACACTCCAAGAGGTCTGCAGTCAAATCCGTCTATTGCAAAGTATTACAGCCTTTTATAGTAGACAAGAGACAGCCCCCCAAGCCCCATAGGTTAACGAGCCTGTTCACATGCCTAAGGTGAGCTACAGATTGGTAAAAGTCACTGTCCCTGCTCTGTCCATGTGCTCTGCCAGCCTTTACATAACTCATAGAATTGTTGTAGTTACCCTTGTCAGTGTTTAACATTCTTGTCCAGTCGAGCAGCCAACAGAATTCACTAACTAAATATTTTGGTATTCAAAGTTACTTTATGGACTTTCTCAGGCCTACGAGAACCTTAAGGCCTGTGCTGTTTGTCCATGCTCAGCAAGTCATGATTCCACAAGTCTGTATTGCTTTGTAACAGTTTTTTTTTCATATCACTTGAAAAGAAGTTTTTAGTTGGAATTCAGTCTCCAGAGACAAGTAAATGATGGCTATAAATGTGTATCCCTTTTATTTTATCTAGAAGGACATTTTGACCTTGGGCAGATTCCATGCTAAGGCTTGGAAATGCAGCCAACAGATATAGGTTTGGTTTTTGATTCTCTCTCTAGGAACAACTTTTTTTAGATGCAGAGAAGTGTTTGTGCATGAATCCAATCAGCAATTGCTGATCTCTTCTCCCTGGTAATCTGTGACAGAGCATATGTGAATGGTTCAAAGTTGTGTCAGGGGATGAACAGATGACATTAGAAACATTTCCTCACTAAGAGTTGGTCAAACACTGGAAAAGGTTTCCTGAAGAGGTGATTGATGCCCCAAGCATGTCAGTGTCGAAGAGGTATTTGGACAATGCTCTTAATAATATTTTTTGACTTTTGGACAGCCCTGAAGTGGTCAGGCAGATGGACTAAATCACCATTGTAAATCTC
This sequence comes from Merops nubicus, assembly GCF_000691845.1. Lineage (NCBI taxonomy): Eukaryota > Metazoa > Chordata > Aves > Coraciiformes > Meropidae > Merops > Merops nubicus. The sequence continues at coordinate 4,707 of NW_008594008.1, read as the reverse complement.
TTCCAACTGAATTATTCTATTCTAGTGTTAAATGAGCTTGTTTCACAAGGTGTGGAATAATGGCCTAGCTTGCTGTGAGACAGGAATACAGGCTAATTTAGTGCACTTTAGGAGAAAGGTTAAGATGTTTGCAACTATAAGCTTCTGGAGGTGAAGATTTGCTGAGCTGGCCTGCCAGACAGCTGAAGGAGAGAGTCTTGTGAAGACAAGATGGTCCTGTTTTGGCTAAACCAATAGAAAGGAAACAGTTCTTACATAAATCTTGAGGGCCATAGTGTCTGAGTAAACACCTTTGCCTAATTAATGGCAAATTTAATATTAAAATGTACACTGCTAAATATGATAAGCGAAATGAAGTACACACTAAACATACACGACTTACTGAACTCTCCACCCAAATCATGCTAGACATCACATAGCAGGCAGGGATAGGCAGGATCAGGATGTAAAAAAAAAAAAAAAAAAACAAACAATCACTCCTTGCTGTTTTCTGCATGTGCTGTGGTGGGGGAGAAGACTGAAAGTCTAGTAGAGGTAGTTGACAGGCTGAACTCCTCTTCCTCCATCCAAGACAGGGATGCCCCTTCTTGGTAAGAATTGCACCTTCAATATGTAGTATACCTTTTCCTACCATTACTATTATTTATTAGCACTATTACACAGACTTGTGCCTCCAACTGTATTGGATGTACCTGGGGCTTACTAACTTGAGCTCAAGTATAGTGTTTATGGTTAGTGCATTTATCAATGGCAATTCCAAACCTATTGTATTTGTCACTTATACAAATACATGTTACTTAATACAATACATTGTATTAAATCAAATAGTATTAATTTTTACACTATGTCAGTGCAAGTCCTTAGGTGGGGGTCAGAGACAAAATTCTCAGACATAACTTCTGACTTTGCAAAGTCAGAAACTTTCTGACTTTGAACTGTTAGTTCAAGCCCTTGGGCTCTGGCAGATGAAAGTCACACTCTCACACTTAATGCAACACAAGGGGAGAGTCAGTCCTTGAGCAAATCTTCTCTTCTGTCTTTCGAGGCAGGGTTGCAGCACCTTTTTGGGTAGAAGAGTGCCACCTGAAAGCTTTTCCTAAGCTGCAGAACTGCTGCTGTTAAATACACAGTACATTCCAAAGGCCTCTTTGACACCTTCTTTGCAAATGTATAATTGGATATTGTCTGAATGCTTCTGTCTTGTATTTGTTCTGAAATTTCAGCCCAGATGGGTTTGTTTACTGTGTTACTGAACAAATGGGATTTTCTTTACCTTTTACTCTTTATGGTTTATTTTTGGGTTTTTTTGGTTTTTTTTTTTAACAAAATAATGAGTATTTTCAAGCTATCTGACCTGTTCTTTGGTTCTAGATGATCATGTTTAACAATATTTTTTTCATAAAACACAGCCCAGTTCAATCTTCAGAGATAGATGCTTAAACACCAGTTGGAAAAAAAAAAAGACTTTTCCATTTGTTTCTTGATTAATAGCATGATTACATGAAAATTCATGAATTAAAAGAGCTATTTCCTTGTTTCCTATAAGCAACATAAATACAGCTCAATTTTCACAGATTCACAGGATGCATGTATCTGAACTTTAAGTACTGGTACGACTCTCAAACTATTTCACATCCTAGCTGTTAAAAAGAAGCATCATTATTTTTTATCCAGTGTAGGTACCTACCAGAAGGCAGGTAGGCTTTCTGTGTTGTCAGTGGAGAGGGACCCAGGTTTCTGACTTGAGAGTCTGATGTGTACTGCAGAGGATTCAGCCTTGTTTCACTCTGAAGGGACTCCAGCTTTCCAGCGTGGATGCTTGAGATGTCCTGGAGAAGTTAGTGTGCATCCTGTGAATGGTTTTGCCTTACTGTTTTGAGCAATAAAACCCCAAAACATCTGTCTTCTAAACCATCCAGACTTGCCTTTTCTCAATGTGGGCTTGATGCATGAAAACCATAACAACAGTACAGTTCATAGGGATCTTATTGTCCAAGAGGAGCTTGATCTAGGTCTAACAGGTTTATAAGCACTGTTATTGAAGTCCTTGTGGGCAGATATTTGATGTAAACCACAGTATAGCTGGGTAAGGATATTTGGGCTGGTTTTAAATGCTGACAATCCATAGAGACCATGCCTTTTAAACAGGATCTGATGTTTATTAGGGGAAATAACTGGTTATTTAATAGCATGGTTCCAACAGACGTGTGTAAGTGGCAGTCTTTGGATTATGACTATAGGACATCATCATGAACTGTCACATAACAGAACCAAAACCACAGGGCTCTAAGGAAAAGCCACTGAATATTCTCAGCAGTTAAGAAAAGGTGGAATGGATGGAAGGAAGGGAGAGTGGACAAAGCTTTGCAGATCTGTTAGAGAAGCCTGAGTGTTAAGCGTAACGATGTGCAGTTTACCATGCAGTAAATACCTATATCTGCTTTATCTCAATTATGAAGCATTGAAACTGGTAGGGTTTTTTTTACTGTAAGAGACTGGCAGATTTTACAGTTAATACTGTGATATAGAAATCTAAATAAAAATGCTTTTACATTAAAGATGATTCTCCAGTTAGTACTGGAATTAATCCATCATTCTGTCCTTGTATTCAGCTGTTAGAAGGATGTAAAAAATGAAGAGTAAAAGGACGTAGTTATTCACATTTTAATGGGTAAATAACTGTTTCTCTTAATATTTTTCCCTGAAAAAATAGCCTAGCGATAATTATGTATGTTTACATGTATTTTATATGAACTAGGGATAAACATGCTAAATAGTAAAACTAGAGTATTTATAGAGTGCTGTTTGTCTAGAAATACAGAAAGCCAGTCATTATCACTAAAGATGTTTGCTAGAATTCAATGGTGGATAAACAATGAGTAGTAGTTTATATGTTGGTATTTTCTGAATAAAATGTTTCATTGTTTTGTTGTTGTTTTTGTTTGTTTGTTTGTTTTTGTTTTGTTTTTTTCTGCTGATGACTTAACCCTGTTTTATCTCATCCGTGTAACTACTATAAAGACTGTCTCTGAAAAAGAAGGTACGGAATCAGTTATAAAGCAGTTGTTGTGGATAAGTAATCCACATAAACTTTTTGCTTTTCCTTCACAAAGAGGTTGTGCACTGTGCACATAAAGTACACGACGTCTAGTTAGAGTAGGTCATGTTTGGTCTAACGTGAGTCAGACATGGCATTTCCTGACTTTTCTTCTCTGGAGTTTGTGCCTTTGGAGTACGTGTGCTCTAGAGACCACCTTCCTTATAGGCAGTGTAAACACAGACAAAGTCCCACTCAATGAGAAATCCCATCTCACTTTACAGAAAACCATAAAAGGGCTACAACGTGTAAAATGTCGCACCAGCCTGTCTGGCTTGTGATATGCAAGTGGAACAAACAGGTAGGTGGGATAGGTGGCTGTGCTGAACCAAGCACATGTTCAAGTTGTGCATGTGCAAGGAATGTACATCCATAGGCATTATGTTCGCATTTATGTTCAGCAATAACTGTATTCAACCCAGATCTGCCTTCACTCATGGCCAGGTGTGAGGTCACTCCAGAGGGAGCTGATGTGGATGGATGAGAAATTTGGCCTCTGGCCCAGATCAGAGGCTGTTCCTTCAAAACAGTGCCAATGATTCTACTAAACCTCTTTCTTTATCCTGATTTTTTTTTTTTGTTTGGAATTTTTATTTTATTTTTATTTTAGTGCTTCTAAGTGTAGCCAAGTAATATGTATTTATATTGCCTCATTTCATGAGGAAGAATGTGTTTAGTAGTCAGCCTTAAGATTCAGGATTAACTCTGCATAGCATACAGTTTGCAGAAATACCTGAATTTCAAAGATGAGCTTAGAGTTTTATGCATAAAATAAGAAAATTCTCACTAATTTTCTTTTCAGTTGACTCTTATGTATAGTATTGGTGATTTCATTTAATTTTGGGTTGTAAGTCTTGGAAAGGTCTAGCTATCTTTTATTTTTATCATTGGATTCAAGTCCAATTATACTACTTTTATATTATGAACATTTTAGAGCATTTATGCTGGAGTGATATCTGAAGTAGAGGTAGAATTGTCACTGCTGCCAATATAAAAAAGGCATCATGAGCTGTGTTTTAGTTTAAATATTTTGGTCTTAATCTAACTGTTCACTGTGTTTTTTAGTGTGGTCATGTAACTTATATTTCCACCTCAAAGGTCTTTTTATTTTCACCAAAACTTTAAATCCTAATAACCTGAGAAATTTTGATGCTAATAAAAATCTATTACTGACTTATACAGAAGCCTGAGAGTTTAGTGTTGACTGAGATAAAAATGAAATTCAGGCAATTTTCTGCCCATACTTTACTCTCTGTAATGTCAGAAATGTATCATAGTTTTTGATAGAAACTAGTAAGGCTGAGATAAACTGCATGTTATTTGTTGGGGATGGGATTTTGTTTGGGAGGTGTATTTGCCTCAGGTGTTGGCATCCTTTAGGCTTGCATGATTAAAAAGATTTTTGAGATGTTGTTCATTGTTTCTTTAGGAAAAGAAGAAATAATGATGAAGGATGTCCCTTCTTCCTCCCTCCTCTGGTTATGTTTCTTGCAAGAAAAACCAGTTTGGGTTTTCTGCAGTACTGTATAGAGCAGAAATTGTATAGCAGGAGAGAAACCCGTTATTTGTATTTGCAAAACTGTTCCAGCATAGAATCATAGAATCATTTA
>NW_008594007.1:0-792 GCF_000691845.1 Merops nubicus | reverse complement strand
TTTTGTCCCTTTCCCCCCCATTTTTCTCTCTCATTTCCATTTCCTGGTCTCTTTTCCCTCTTTTTTGTCCCTTTTTCCCCCTGTTTTGTCCCTTTTCCCCCTTTTTTCCTCTCCCTTTCACTCCATTTTCTGCCCCTTTTCCCCTTTTCTCTCCCATTTCCATTTTCTGGCCCCTTTCCTCTCCCATTTCCTTCCATTTCCTCCCCATTTCTCTCCCATTTCCCTCCATTTTTTGGCCCATTTCTCTCCTTTTTTTTTTTCTCTTCCATTTCTCTCCATTTTCCATCCCTTTCTCCCTCTTTTCTCTGAGGTTTCCCTCCATTTTCTGACCCATTTCCCCCTTTTTTCTCCCATTTTTCTCCATTTTCTGTCCCTTTCCTCCCCTCTTTCCCATTTCCTTCCATTTTCTGTTCCTTTCCTCCTTTTTTTTCTCCAGTTTCTTTCCATTTTCTGGCCCTTTTCCCACCTTTCCTGTTCCCTTCCATTTTCCATCCTGTTCCCCCTTTTCTCTCCATTTTCTGTCCTCTTTCTCCCCTTTTTTTCTCCCATTTCTCCCCATTTTCTGTCCCCTTTTCTGTCCCCCTTCCCCCCTCATTTCTCTTCCCTTTTCCTCCATTTTCCATCCCTTTTTTCTCCCATTTTCCTCCTTTTTCTGTCCCCTTTTCTCCCTTTTTTCTCCCATTTTTCTCCATTTTCTCTCCATTTCCTCCCCTCTTTCCCCTTCCCCTCCATTTTCTGTCCCCTTTTTTCTCCCATTTTCTCCTATTTCTCTCCATTTCCTCCCCTCTTTCC